>NW_009728112.1:0-16314 GCF_000703405.1 Apaloderma vittatum | reverse complement strand
GAATTGTTCTATGATTCTATGATTCTAAAGAAGAACATAAAAAATATGACAAATTACCTTTTGAAAGAAAACTTTAAATATGTTCCTGCTGCTTGGGTGGGTTAGGGGGGATAGGGGAATGTCTCTAAAGTGGTATTTTTGTAACTTTGACTTGAATCAGTTGAACTAATATTCAGTGGGTAGATTGTGAGAACTGCTTTCACAGGGAGTAATGCGAGTAAGTTCCTAATTGAGCAGAATAGTAGGTTCACAAGGTTGGGTACAAAATGCTGCAGGACTGAAAAAAGAAGAGTGAGCAAAGAGGAGTGGGCTTGGGGAGAGGGAGTGCATATTTAAATCTAAAAATTGACTATGTGAGTGGATGTAGGAAGTAGCTGTTGAGTGGGTGACTCTTCTGTTTTCCCCTCAAATGTGGAAAATTCTGCTGTGACAGTCCTGGGGAAATCATGTTGGCGTTCGCTGAAAAGGCCAATAAAAGCCGCATGCAATTTCTGATTGTGAGACTTGTAGAGAACAAGGAGGAATTCATTCTGCTGGTGCTGACACTGGTCAGACGTGCCACGAGCGGTTACTACTCTGATCTGGGATCTGCAAGATGGCAGATGCTGTACAGTTCATCGTTTAACGTGATGTTAGCAAGGAGAATGTTCAGTTTCTCAGTTGTAGTAGGTGACAGTTGTAACAGTCTAAACAGTGGAAATAAATTCTTGATGTAACATTTGTTTAGATGTTAAGCATTGGTGTTTTCTCTTTTCTGTAGATGAAAAGAAGTATGTTTATACTAATGCCAAAAAACAGATGCTAATCTCTCTCGCTCCTCCAATTTTAACTCTTCACTTGAAGAGGTTTCAACAGGTAAGCAGCAGGCTGATACTGCAGAAAATGTGTATAAGATTGATTTAATATGCCTATACGCACATAAGTCAGCTTAACTTAGAACTAATGTTAGCATATTTGCGTTCCCTGCAAGCCTTTTTTTTGTGGTTTATTTAAAAAGTTTTGGAGGCATTGGTGTGCAATGTTGGTTTCTGTGGTCTTTGAGGAGGTTGGGTCTTGTTTCCTGAAATGCTATTCCATTAGTTGTCTGGAAAACAGTGGTTTTTGCAAGCTTATTTGCAATATGTTCCTTCACTGTGTTTATTGCTTACTGTATTAAGCGGTATCTTAGCATTAATTTTTTCTTGCTGCTACAGCAGTTCATGGACTCTTACATTTCAGTACAGGTAGAATACGTTCCCTCAGTAAATGAACATGAGAAAAGATCAGCAGAATCTGAAAAGAAAGGATTCTTAGCCTTACTGAATTGGGGGAAAAATGATGAATAGAAAGCAATGTAACTTAAGTCTTACGTATAGACACTGAAGTAAAGTCACTTAGCTTTTTCCCAAGATGGAGGAAAATTTTTAATTTAGGGCTTTAGTTTTCCAAGTAAGAATGAAGAAAGTAGTGGGTATAGGAGAGATTATTGCATCTTCTAAATTTAAAGCTGTTCAGTATTTTGGTCAAAATACTTGAAAAATAAAGGAGGCGACTTTAAGTAGATGAAAAACAATTTCACAGAGAAAAATGGAAATGTGTAGCCTATTCCAAGAGACTGTAATATGATTTTGTTTTTCCAGTTTGATACTGGAAGGTTATTTGAATAAGGTGGGAGTAGAAGTTACATCACTTTTGGTGATATAAAATTAGATCCTCAGGCATTTTGCAGTATCTGAGAAGCAAGAGATGTCCTCATAGTTAGATAAGTACATTAGAGCTGATTCTTTTTCCACTTTTGCTACTATTAAGTTACCATAAGAGTGAGTTTTAGAGCGATCTTAATTTGTGCTTCAGTGCAACATTTTGGGGCAAGGAGGTGATGCTGGAAAACCTTAAGCATTGGAGGGGAAGAAAACCCTGACACTGCTTTTTCCAATTTTGTGTAATTTAAAACTAATTTCTTGTTGTTAAAACTTTACCCTGAAATGTTTAGTAACTAAGTATGGCTTTAATATGCTACATTTTAACATTATGGGGTTTTTGTCAACTTGTCTGTTTAAGGCTGGATTTAACCTACGGAAGGTTAACAGGCATATCAAGTTTCCAGAAGTGATAGACTTGGCTCCTTTCTGTACAGCTAAATGTAAAGTAAGTAGGAAATCATTCAGATTCTCCTTTCCCATGTTCTAATGTGCTTTTGCAGTTAAGCTGCTAGCCCAGTCTTTGTAAAATGCTTGTCAAGCTTCGGTTATTTTGTGTGATAATACAGGATAACAAGGCTCTGCAGAGGAACCTGGACAGGCTGGGTCGATGGGCCAAGGCAAATTGGATGAGGTTCAACAAGGCCAAAGGCCGGGTCCTGCCCTTGGGTCACAACAACCCCCAGCAGCGCTACAGGCTTGGGGAGGAGTGGCTGGAGAGCTGCTCAGCACAGAGAGACCTGGGGGTGTTGATAGACAGCCAGCTGAACATGAGCCAGCAGTGTGCCCAGGTGGCCAAGAAGGCCAACGGCATCCTGGCCTGGATCAGGAACAGTGTGGCCAGCAGGAGTAGGGAAGGGATTGTCCTCCTGCCCTTGGCACTGGTGGAGCCACACCTTGAATCCTGTGCTCATTTTTGGGCCTCTCACTGCAAGAAGGACACTGAGGTGCTGGAGCACATCCAAAGAAGGGCAACAAAGCTGGTGAAGGGTCTTGAGCATGAGTCTTAGAAGGAGAGGCTGAGGGAACTGGAGTTGTTTAGCCTGGAGAAAACGAGGCTGAAGGGGAGACCTTATTGCTCTCTACAACTGCCTGAAAGGAGGTTGTAGAGAGGTGAGGATTGGTCTCTTCAATGAAGTAACAAGTGATGGGACAAGGGGAAATGGCCTCAAGTTGCGCCAAGGAAAGTTTAGATTGGATATTAGGAAGAATTTCTTTACTGAAAGGGTTATCAGGCATTGGAACCAGTTGCCCAGGGCAGTGGTGGAGTCCCCATCCCTGGAGGTATTTAAGAGTTGTGTAGTCTTAGTGCTTAGAGATATGGTTTCACTGAGGACTTTTCAGTCTTGGGTTAATGACTGGACCAGATGGCCTTACAGGTCTTTTCTAATCCAGGCAATTCTGTGATTCTGTGCAGCTTGTACCTGCATCGGTGTACTTCCACTGATCATAGCTGTGGTGCTTGCATCAGCCTCTAATGGACAGTTTCCCTTCACCAGCAAACAAGTCAAAGCAAAGTGCAGAGTTTACATTCTAGCCTTGTTTAAAACCCAGTTACCTGACTGACATACCTAAACTTCTGCTTTTATAGAATGTGGCTGAAGGCAATACAAAAGTACTGTACTCTCTCTATGGAGTTGTTGAGCACAGTGGAACGATGAGGTCCGGTCACTACACTGCTTATGCTAAGATGAGAAGTATGAACAACCACCTCTCTGATCTGGTCCTTCGAGGACAATCTCCTCAAGGTAAAGAATTAGAAATATTTTATGAATTATTTCTTACTGCAGAACAGCAACAGGACTGATTGCTTCAGGTCTTTGCAGTAACTTTCACTCTCAAATTCTTCCTTTTGTAGCATCAGAAGCTGAACCCATAAAAGGGCAGTGGTTCCACATCAGTGATACCCATGTACAAGCTGTGTCTGCATCAAAAGTGCTGAGCTCACAAGCCTATCTCCTGTTCTACGAGCGACTGCTGTAACTCCTCTGAGAAATGCTCTTGTGTGTGCAGCCGTCTTCAAGTGGCCTGGAAGAAGGCAGACTTGCAAATCACGTTGTTATCAATCAGGTTGGAGCTACTGTATACAACTGCAGGAATATACTTTATGCTTCTTAAGACACTGACAAGTGATTAACTTATACTTTTTTCAGTGTTTTCACTACTTTTGAATAAAAGGGGTTTTTTCAAAATTACAGCTTTAAGCTTCTATTGAGTGATTTGTGTGTTGGCACAGACAAGTAACAGCTACTTTTTGTTTCCTGCAAGTGCTAATACATCTTAGTCAGCAGCTTTTACACTTTAAAGGGGCCAGCTGTAACTTTGATCTATAGTTATCTCAGCTGTCATTTGTTCCAGGTGTATTTTAGAGCTGGGTTCTAAGCTTTAAGAACCTGTTTTTTCCTAAATACCTTAGAGCTGAGACACATTCAGGCAGCTCTTTTTCTGCTGTTGGTTTATGTCCAGTAGGGGTGCTTTCTGTTTGCAAACTCTCTAGGAAGTCTTTTGCATGGGAACCTTAACACTGGTATTTTGGCAAAGCTGCGAGCGCAGATCTCTTACTACAGGCCCTTTCTGCACTGGAGGGGTAAGAAAACTAGTCCTGCTGTGACCTGTAACTACACTGTCCTCCACAGGCTAGGCTTCACATCACGTTTCACATCAATAAAATCTTGCCTCCTCCACACTGGAGCAGCAGCTGCTGACATTGAGTGCATTTTTCACAACGACCTTGCTAAGAAAAGGGGTGGTCTTACTGTTCTTGTTATGCTTACAGGCACCAGCAGGAGCACTCATGCAGCTGACTGGATCAGTATGCCAGTCCTCCTGAAAACTTGCTGAGTTTATTTTTCAGCCACACCAGCAACTGACTATAAAGTGAGTATTAGTGTAGCTGTTGTACAGTGGCCTTATTTAGGCATACGCTAGTTCCAGACTCGATTTAGCCTTCCACTCCCTTCTGGCTGTGAAACGGCGTAGCACTGGCAAGAGTAATAAAAGGATTAATTATTGAAGTAGCTCGAATTTCAAGTGCAGTTCTCCTTTGAAGCTACTCGGAAGCTGTTTACTTTCCAAGAAGAATCTTAAACGAGGGCTGTGGCTGAAAGGTTCCAGCACCTCAGCGTTTATTTTTAAGGCCGTTAGAATGAGATAGAGTTCACTGCTGTCAGCCTGCCACTTTGAGCAGGAAGACTTAATGGATGAGGAAATAGATTCGCATACCAAAAATTAATGTGCATGTGGGCCACAGACCTTCTGCCATACAGAATTATTTTGTATTAGTTTTTACCTCAGGAAAAGCCTGTACAAGGAAGGGCAGAACACTGCCCAGCTGTGAGGGGAATAGTGTCAAAAACAGCCCTGCCACCTGCAAAGACCACAGTGGAGGAGCTTGTCACCCTGCAGCTCCTTGGGAGGATGATGTTGGACCTCCACACTGCAGCTGTGGAGGCCCTGGGGCCAGAGCAGGTGGCTGGTGCCTTGGAGGAAGCTGCAGCCTGTGGAGGGCAGCCCAGCCTGGAGCAGGTTTCCCTGCCCCAAACAGGAGGACCACACAGGAGCTGCTGTTCCTGAGGGACTGTAACCCTACAATGAGGATCCCTGTGCTGAAGCAGCTCACAAAAGACCATACCAGGTGGGAAGGGAGAAGGCTGCACAGGAAGGAACAGCAGAGAGAAGCTAATACAGACTGACCACAGCCCCGCCTTTCCTCTCCCTCCTACCACTCAGGGTGCGGAGGTGGAAGAGTCAGGAATGAATGAACGTGAATGATCCTGGGAAGAAGAGGAAGGTGGTTTAGGTTTTGTTCTTGTTTTTCACGCTTCAACTCTATTTCTAATGGGTAATAAATCAATTTTCTACACCTTGAGCCTGTTTTGTCTGCAACAGTAATTGGTAAGGGATCCTCTTGTCTTTATCTCCTGAGCTTTTTCAGCTTTTTTTCCACCTTTGTCTTGGTGAGATAGGAGCACATGGCAGCCATCCAAGGTCAGCTCCCCACACACACCTGCACATTTGCATATTGGGAACCACCATGTCATGCCAAATCCAAACAGAATGACGACCAGCATTCTAACAGTGAGTACGTTTATTGAAGTGTTAGAAGTTCTGCACTTCATTAGACACAGTTCATAACTTAAAGGCAACAGAGCAAAACATCATGACAGGCTCCAACTGGAGTATCAAAAAAACCTCACAAAATCATATCATTGAAAAAGTACAGTTAAATTTTTCAGTCATTTTGGTCTTCATCCCAGTCTTTCTTTCCTGATGGAGGTTTTGGGCCACCAGCTGGTTTTGCCATAATGATCTTGAAGATATTAGGGAAGTAGAAAAAAAAAATAAGTTTAGAATCAGACTCTTATCCCACTCTTACTTATAGTCATATGATGCCACCTATCAACATTCACTAAATTCATGCAGTTCCCCTACTCTGAACATAAGCAAGTGACTATTATTACCCCTGAGTTATTTTCTTCAAAATGGCAGAAGCTGAGCCCTGATATATTTACTTCATTTTTGCATGCAAATGAAGACTTCAGTTAGTCTACAGAAAGTGAGTGCTTAAATATGCTAACATGTGATCAGTTTATAGAATGCACGCTACTGCAAAGCAGAATTACCAGAGCTGTTGTTCCAAATTACTGAGTCTAAGCATTGCACTTTAAAAAGGACAAAGCCCACCAGTCCTACTATGTTAAAGGCTCATTTTCTGCACTTAATACAGTGACAAGTAATGTAAAACTAAAACTGCACTTGTCATCCCTTTGATGAAAATTTAGTTTTAGGAGGGAAATTCACTTGCCAAAGCAAAAGTACAAAACACGGCAACGAGCACACGTTAAGACAGCAGCATTATGTGTCCTGAAGAAAGAGACCATCTACTGTGCGCTTGTCAATAGTCATGCATGGATACCTCTCTGCTAGAGAAACAGAGCTTTCTGCACACTATTTTTCAGGCTCATCTTTCCAGTCATCCTTATCCCAATGTCCTTGTTGCTTAGGGGCTTTTGGACCGCCTGCTGTTTTCGCCATAATAATCTACAGGGATTTTATATGCAAATACAGTTTTGCAGGATTTCCACAAAATATGCAAAGTGAAGATTTCTGTCATTAAAATCATAACCTCAGTTCTTCCTAAAAGTTGGATTTTTCATGTAATAAAAAAAATATAAATCTGTACGTATGAGAAAAGGTTTCATGTGTCAAATCTTGTTCCTACAGAAGTTAGGATTAACTTGTGGATACAAGTATCAACTATCAAATCTTAAAAAAAAAAAAAAAAAGAAACATTCATAGTCCTCCTATGGCAGCAGCAACATTGTAACATCCCAAATTACGAGGTCCTTAATCAAATGCCTCTGGCATTCTGAAACAGACAAACCACATTTTCAGATACCGTATTTTGATGCCTTGATTCACGTATTTCGCCTTGGTGGTCTGCACACCAAGTTCAAGGTTTCAATTTGGCACCCACATTAGCTGTAAGCTCACCTGATCTACCCTTAGGACAGTCACCGCTGCATTTGTAGCTAGCTTGATCCCCCAGGATTTTCCAAGGTATGTGTCCAACACACCAGCTTCCAACATATCCTTCACAGCGGCAGCTTCGGCCTATCAGACGGGGAAAAACATTCAGAACTCTGTCAGGCTTCCACCTAGCAAGTGACTGGGTTTTCAAGGTTACAGGTTTAGTGCAAACTTTTCTCTGATCTCATCTCCTCTCTTGATAAAACCATCATTCCTAATCCATTAGCAGGAAGATTAAGTCGTTACTAAAGACTTTCTCTCAATCACATTAGTTCACTATCTCACTTGACCTCTTACAGAAGGCCACTATACTACACTCAATTTAGCTGCCTGCTGACAAAAAACACTTCAGTACTGCAATTCTAAGGAGTTGTTCTTCTAGACTGTGGAACACAGAGCTTCAATGACTTAAATTAATCTATAAATACTTCATACTGACAGAAGCACATTTAAATATAACCCTGTATTGCAGAGCATCCAAGTAATGCAAGAGACTACTTACTTCAATATCAAATCCAACATTTTTATTCCCTTCCTGATGCACAGCATAAAGCTTAGAGATGACCTCATTAGCCTTTACTCCAGAGTTTTCTGCCAGTGCTCGAGGAATGGCTTCAAACGCCTCAGCAAACTTCTTGATGGCATATTGGTCAAGCCCAGGACAAGTCTAAAGTTGAAAGCCACATCAAGCATTTAAAAAAAACTGTAAGATAGGAAGGCATTTTCCCTCACATTTTTTATTGTTTTACATGCGTTAATACACGTGTGTATTTTTCTATAAAATAATATGTATATATTTTTATAATTCACATAAATATTTGTGTACATATGTGTGTGCGTGTACAAAAAAGAAAAAGTCAAAAAGCCCATTTGCTGTACCTCTCCATAAGATGTGATCTGTTTGGCTAATTCAATCTCTGTTGCACCACCTCCAGGAACAAGACGTTTATCCTGTGAACAGACCACCCCAAACCATGAAGTTTTACTTAAAACATCATATTAATTTTCACTCTTTAGAATTTATATGCTCTATTAAGAACACAACAGAACTTTATCCCACACAGACTAATCAAGTACCTCCTTCAAAACAAACGTGCATGTTAAGAGTAATTTACCAAAATTCACTCATTCATTCCAATGTCTTTTAAAAAAATAGTTCCTTTCATAAAAAGCAAAATAATGCAGTGCATTTTGCATCTGGGTTTCTTTTGGTGTTGTTGTTTGTTTGTTTGTTTTAAAAAATTTCAACTCATGCCTAACTAATAAGAGAATTCCTGGATTTTCTCATCTTTTCTATTAACTTTTTGGGCCATATCCTGGGAAACCCATTTACTGTACATTAAGTTTAATATATCAACAGGTATCACAAGGTGTCAGGAGTTTTGTTTCGAATTAGGCATCTGGCAAATGAGCATTTACTTAAGAACTCCCAGTCTTTTAAAGAGAGAAGTCATCATCATAAATTTTAAGTCAGGACAACTGGACAACACAAACAACACACAATGCATGATCTGTGGCTGTTTCTGTCTTCTTAATCAATGTGCATAAGTTGGTATGAACAGGACATTAAGCACCATTTTTTGCATGCCACCATCCTAATAAATACACAAACATTTAATTTATTTTTTAATGCAAAAGGAAAAGGGAAATAATATTCTAGGTCATAAAAGTTTCTCAGATGGAAAAAACTCCGAAGAACTGAGTTCTTCCCACCTATAAAGGGTATCTGCATTATGTGGAGGAAGCATATCTTGTCACCAGTGACCTATAAATTTAATTTGCAACCAGTAGTTCTTCCCGATCCCTTGCGACAAACATAGCTATCTAGCTTTTCGTCTGTGCCTGGTTTCCACAGAACGTGACAAAACGTTTAGGGAAATAGTCAACAAGGAGCTGACTGCCTTTAGAAAGCAGTAAAAATAATCTATCTTCAAAAACTCACTCATTACTGGGAAACTGAGTGCAGTACACTCTGAGCATCATCTTTTATGTACACTGAGTTCACAGGGATGTCAGCAGCAATCTTCTCCACCCCTCAATATTACATACCCTTCTCTACACCTCAAGAAGGCTCCTAAGCTGACAATGTAAATATCTGCTAGCAAATGAGCACGAGTCTTGCCTCAAACTGGTCCATCATTCAATTTTGTTAACTGAAGAGTTCTGGTTACTTACCCTTGTGAGTACTTTGAAAGTATTTACACCATCATCCACTGCTCTCTCTATGTCATCCATCAGATTGTCTGTAGATCCACGAATGAGGATAGTAGAAATGGCACCATCCTCCTTTTCTGTTCAGACAGATGTGTGCATTACTGAATCAAATTCGTTAGATGTAAAGCACACATAACACCACACTTCTACAACAGTAGCATTAGGATTCTACAAAACATACATACCATGCTTAAACACAACAACTTGTGTATCCCCAACCTCCGATAAATATACACTATTGCAGTGTCCCATTTCTTCTGGAGTAGGGGGAGTCTGGAAAGAAAACCAAAAGTTAAAGAGTTGAACCTGCTCATCAGTTCTCTTCCCTTCTGTTCCTCATCAGAAAAGTCCATACCAGTCTGGGCAGGGCTGTTGCACCAACAGTTTTACACAGTCTTCTCAGATCCCACTTTGAGTTCAACCTTTAAAAGCAAAAACAGTCTTTCTAATGATAAGCTTCCAGAACAAAGATCAATACATCCAAGTTAAGTATTCTCTTAACTTGGGAGCATTTCATAAACTGGTAACATCTATCAAAGTTCACTGCATCAAGTTATTAAACTCACTCTTTTATTATTTTTTTGAGTTACCTATTTTCATGGATTCTATGCAAAGACTATTTTCTAAGAGTTTAAAAACAGTGAAGTCATTCAAATAGATGGAAATAATCAAACTGCATCTTCTAGCACATAAGACCTTTAAAAAACCTCTGTAATAATCCTTTGTTATGCAAGAGACTACAGTATCATGTTATATTTCTAGAAGGACCATTTATTAGCATGAGAAGCGAGAGCTACTGCTAGTATTTTGACTTCACGTATTGCAGAATGCATTTCAGGGATGCATAAACATGCTTTACTTATAGAAGATTTAAGGCCCACAAAAATGACACAAGAGTCCACCCATCAATACACCAGTGACGTACGGAGGCGTATCTCGTCATTGCTAAAGCATCACATGAGGACTGTGACCAGGAGGAACCATTATCGTACAGCCTCACACGTCTTCGAGGCCACATCCCTCTTTACTAGATCCACATATTTTGGTATTCTTGATTTCAGTTGTGTTATACAGGAACTTAAACCAGCCAGTACCATACAGACAGGCTACATCCCAGTTAGCTGTCACATAGAGGTGAGATACTATCAAGAAACGTAAGCTATGAAACAACTGAATTGCAGCTCGGATTTTGATCCACCAGGAAAAGCTAACAGTCTGCAATGCTTTGATTTTAACTTGTTTGAGAGTCAAGAGACAACATGGCAAGTATATTTCATAAACCTTATAGATCAAATGGTTTTATGCTCTTCTGGTACTTACCTGACTAACATAAGGTTGTATTTGTTGGCATAATGAAGTGCCATGTCTGCCACTTTGCCGCCTGTTACTACTACATTGGCACCACTATCAGCAATAGCTTTGACTTGCAAATCCATTAGATTTTCTTCTCCCTTACTGAAATTCATCAGTTCCTCAGCGTTCTTTATAAGCACAGTGCCCTAGTAAAACACATACTGTTATTAATTCAGTATTAACTACATGCTTAAGTTTTTTGAGAAACCATTCTGTTTCCCAACCAATCCATAATTCTCAAGTCATCCTACTTTATAACACTGTCACTTTTCCCAGGCAGTGAGGTAAAACTAGTTAAGAAAATGGCAATTCCAGTACTTCTAGACAATCTTGAGGCTCAGACATGCTATCATGCAGTTTGGCTCAAATAACTCAACAAAACCAACAACTCTCCAACTCACAAAACCCTACCAAACAAAACTAAGTTTAAACATTTTCTATGAACTTTCTTGAACTAGTGAACTCAATATTAACAAAAATATCTCAATCACCAAGTGTCAAGAATATTTATAGTTACGTCTAAAAATAAGAGCACATCAGCATAAATAGACATCTAACTTAGTTTGAGCTTTTACATACCTTAGTTTCAGTTATCATACCATCAAAAGGGCAGGAATACACAGCTATTTTTGCATCTTTGACAGAAGTAACATCTCCTTCAGTTTCCTTTTTAAAAACCATGCCATGCAGCACTGAGGAAGCGGAGATACCAGCACCCTGAAAGGAAAGAAATGGAACAGGGCAAAGTCATATTACTGACCATTTCTTGTCAGAAAGCAGCACTAGCCTTTATGAAAAGCAGTCATTACATTCATTTGAACGTAGCTATCTAAACTGCCACTGCAGCATAAAGATTTCAGCTGATTTAACAACAACAAACACTGTGTAACAGGTTTCCATTTTAAGATTAGTTGGTGGTTCAGGTTAGGGCCTGTGACATTCATTTTCTGTGCTCAACTTGTTACGCACTTATTACCAGGGAAAAAACATAGTGGGAAATTCATACTAGATATAAACTTGTTCCAATTCTCTGTGTCACACTGAGGCCTCATGTCCCACTCTCAAAAAGGACGCCAGATTAAACTGCTGCATTTCTGCCACCCTGCACACCTTAGCCTCATCTTGTGACTGCTTCCACAACAAACATGAAATCAACATCCTTGTGTATAATTAAGTTAATGTATCTGATTCAGCATCATGTTTCATTATTCATGATTTTTGTTTCTGAAAACTGATACTGGGTGTTAAACAAGGAATGTCAAGATCAATTTCCAAACCTTATTATGCCTGTCACAACACAATAGAGATTAGAATAGAAAAAGGTATTTCCAAAATTCAAAGATTTAAAAACTAACGTTCATTAAACTATTGACTTTAATAACACAGTAAAGCTTGCTACATGCAACTTACCACAATTTTGCACACTCTGATATTATCGACATTGAAATGACCAGAATCGGGAAGAATAGAAACTGTTTGGCAAAATAAGCAAAAAAAAAAAAAAATTAATGAATCTGTATTGCTTAATGAATAAAGTAGAACAATGACACCGTAAGTAATGTCTGGAGTTCTCCCGAAGTACTAAACTTCAACAGATTGAGACGCCTGCCAAAACTTAAGGAAATTACAATCTGCGAAGAACCCACATTAAGAGGAACAGAAATTTTGTTTTTACAATGTAGTAACCAAAAAGCTACACCTATTCAGGCTGCTCAGTTAATTAAGTCCATATATCCATTTACACATCTACATTCAAGAGTGAAGTCTAACCCAGAATATTTTAAGAAAACACAACTACATGTGACTTTGTTTCTTCTGGGAGATCTAAAGGGAGAAAACAACACAACTACAGCCTTGCTGCCATTATTCTGTGGCTAGTAACAATTTACCTGAAGTGTGATACATCTTCCGATTGATAAAAGAGAGGAAAAAAGATGGATTTCTGCTTTAAAAAAATTAGATAACACAGACCTTTCCTGACCCACAGTGCCAATAGAGTTCAACGTGAGAAAGTTACGTTTATTTCAGAGACAAAAGCATATCTTGCATGAAGGCATCAGTAATGACCACAAGCAAACCTACTTGTTTTTTTCAGATGGACACATCTGTTCTCGTCCACTTACCACAGGCCTGAGCAATAAGCTTTGCCAAAAACTGTTCATTGCCATATTGTTTGCTCATCACTGAAGCATGCAACAAAGATGCCACTTCTTCAACATCTCGAAGGTTCTTTGCAGAACAGCACACCAAGTCTGGAAGAATTTCTAGGGCTTTCTTGCAAGCCTTTTCATATCCTTCAATCACCTGAGCAGCAAACAATAAATACCCATTACACCACCTCACTATGCATTCGTATTGCTTCTCTTTTCTTTTCAAAGGGCCATAACCCAAGTGCAAAACTTACAAGGGAAGCAAGTAATCACAAAGAGAAAAAGATATACTGCTGTTCTTCACACATCTCTACATAAAAAAAATTAGTTCAGAAGAAGCAGATGATTCACAATACAATGACACAAAAATACTGACCAACAGCAGTCTGAAAACAAGCTATCTGAATTGTCAGAACAGTGTAACTTGCCTCTGAGACTGACAACCCCATCCTCAGAAGGTCTTCTGCTAACTCCAGAAGAACTCCAGCAAAAACAAGCACAAAGTTTGTTCCATCTCCAACTTCTTGCTCTTGCATGTGGGAAGCCATGACAAGCATTTTTGCAGCAGGATGCTGGACCTTTAAAAGAAGTTATATATGTGAGTTACTAGTATCCCACTTAAGACGATGTTCCGGGTTTTTCTGTGCATCCAGTATACAATCTGAAATATGAGAGTTTATCTGAAGACACTAAGAATACACAAAATCAGAAAAGAAAGCAGCACAGAATATCTTGATTAGCTAGCTTCCCTAAATAAGCAAAATACAAATATATATTAAAGAAAATGAAACCAGAGAACTGAACATCCCCCCTACAACACAAATTAGACATACTTAATGTTGGTTTTGTGCTATTTTTACAGGATGCAGAGGTTACACAATCAAGCACTGCAACAGGAAAGCAGTCTGAAGTTTAGATCTTCAAGTTTAATTCCTACGTGTAACATGCAAAGTAGACTTCTAAACCCAATTACCATATTCTAAACAGACAGGAAAACATCGCAATCACAAACACTGGCAGTTCAACACCACAGCTATTTCAGTCAGTTTTCAAAAACTCCATATTGTCTAGACATAACCTTTCCTAAATCTACACTGGTTTTATTAGGTAATTAAGCATCTCCTGCAACTACTTCATACTCCTTTATAAAACAGTTCTTTGCCTCACTGTGGATATAGCCCATCGACTCAAATCCAGTGAAATATGTAAATGATTTACAAAATGACATACATAGATCACCTAAAAGGGTGACATGTATTTGCTTATTAACATTCCAAACTACACCAGCCCATGAACAGAAACACTAGTTCACAACTGACATCTTCTGAAGCAAGAAAACTTACCTCCAGCTCTCTCAAGATAGTAGCAGCATCATTTGTGACAAAAAGCTTCTCCAGATGATTGATAACCATTTTGTTCATTCCTAATGGAGGGGAAGGGGGGAATAAAAAAATCACTTGTTAGATGAATGCAGAACTGAGTAAACTACATAAACACAATTTTGTACACAGACACCATTTCATGAATTTCAGATATATCCTACATATTAAAATTTTAGTCCTGCTAGAACCTAAAAATATTTTTGTGAAATAATGCTTAGGAGTGTGTTAAATTAAGGAGAAATCAGTAATTTCTGAAAAAGCAATTTTCTCTTCAAAAATATTAGTACATCATTTAAGTAATCAATACTGGAGAATACCTTCAGTTTTGGTGTATCATATCAGACGTGGTAGAGTTATGTTCATTATGACTACATAGCAATTTATGGTCTTTAATTTTTTTTCAGGTCTTCCATATAGCAGTAAGACAGCAAAGAGAACACAGTAACTGGTAAAAAAACCTGGCAAAGGCAGGTACATTGTGCATAATTCAAGAGCTACCCAAAGTCTGATCTGTATAGCCACAAACACTATCTTCAGAGTTCCAGAGCAAGCCTGATGTGTTTTCTCAAGAAAGAAACAGTTGCTTGCTTGTCAAGTGAGGTTCAGCCTTCAAACATAACATTTTGCTCAAAACCACTACAATAACTTTAGGATTTATTTACCATTTGGTCCATAAGCTGTACGGGTGGTTTGAGCAAGTTCTTTGCATGCCTGGATATTCCTATAGACAGCTTCTTCTAGTCCTGAATAATGCTGAAAACAAAGATATTCTGTTCAGAATTAGGCTTTCTAACAAAAGAATAAAAGGGATGAATCAGTGATTTCTCATTAAAGCAGCAATAACCTACTCAGTCCATGAAAACTTCTGATTTAGATTCTTCACTTAAATGGAATCTAAACCTTACCCAGAGACAGTGAAAGAAGAACCAAAGTGTACTCATCAACTCGCAGCTCAGCAGGCACAAAAAGCTTCTGAATATAAAATTCGAAGAGCAACTCAATTTTCAATATATTTGCATATGTCAAGTCTTCCAAAAATGTTAGCGGCATACCAAAGTAAAGTAGAAAACGACCAATACCAGAGTGGAGAGGGGCAAGGGTTTTTTTTAAGTGTGTGGTTCTGTACATGTTTCTTTATTGACAACTCTGCATTCCACAAAAATCATTTAACTCAGTTCCACATTCAAACTTGGCTTGAAAATTCAGATGCATTCACAAAATAGTTGTGCTTGAGAAGGTGATCAGCCTGGCTTCAGTTTGAAAGATCCCCAGAAAGGGTCTTGAGAAAGAGTAGGGTGAAATGTATGTGTGGCCCATAAGAGACCTATTCTCTAGTAACTTTTACTCTAAACACAAACCAAACATCTCAGAATGCCAGCTGCCTCCTTGATTTAAAAAAAAAAAAAACAGAAAAAAAACCCCAAAAAACAGCTCTTGCTATTCAGGCCTTGAATTCCTTACCAGCATCTAAGCCACTTTGTTTCTCTGGCCCCACCCTACCCTTGACCTATGCCATTCTTTGTCTCCGAGGAAGATTCTGAAAAGAAAACCTTTTCTGAGATGCTTTTTGAGATGCTACCTTCACTCTCCTCTTGAGTAACAGCAACCAGATTTTTTTTTCTCTACAATAACAGAAAAAAACAAATCTGTTTGCCTTCCGTCCACTTTTTTCGAAGAAAACTTCTGGCTTTATCAGGCACAGTGCTTTACTACCAAAACCTACATTACGTTACTGTTCCACACAATGAAAACAGATTTACAGAACTTTAATACACGGACAACACTACGTTATGCCACAATACTGGCACAGGTGTTTTTCTCACTGTGACAGTAGCAGAGAAGAAAAAAAAAAGCCAAGGAACGTGCATAACAAGTGGGACGCGTGTGAACAGGTCAATCTATAGTGCCTGCGGAAGTTCTGCCGACCACCACCCAGAGCACCTCTCCGGACAAAACCGACCTCCTCGGAGCACCCGTTCCCGATGGAACTGAACCGGGAACCGATGT
>NW_009728111.1:0-11560 GCF_000703405.1 Apaloderma vittatum | reverse complement strand
TGATATCCACTGCTTTCCCTTCATCTACTCATTTGGGCACACTTTCATAGATGGTTATCAGATTAGTCAAGCAGGATTTCTACTAACAGCTTCCAATATTTTCTGCCTGCTCTGGCTATCTGGTAGTCATAGCCCACATTTTTCTGAGGTATTTCTGTTCATCTCCTTCATAAATTTAGGATGTGAAAAAGAAGAGATTAATTATCCAATTCTTTTATATCTGTGTATCATGTGGAACCTTAGCAAGTCCATTTTACAGACTACAAGTACGTTTCCATCTCTAATAACATTCCTTTAAAATATTGATATTGCGATATAGTTTTTGAAAATAGATAATGTTGTGGGGGCTCTATTCTGATTTTTCTGAAGTCAGTTCTTTCATATGAAGATTTCTGGGAGTGCCTGAATACATGTATGCATATCTAGCAAGTGACAGCTAGGAGAGAAATAAAGAAATGCTATGAGCCTGCAAGGTGAGTAAAATTACAAATGGAAGGAGCTCCCCCAGAAACATAGGTGCTTCGAGATCAGAAACTGATCCTGATTTTTCAGGTAGAAATATGACCACAATTGCAGAAGGGGAAAGTAATATCAATTTTTATGAGTAAAGGAGTATCAGAGATTCACAGATCACCCAGCCTTATCTGATATCCAGAAAGATCCTGGGAGACTTGCTGAGGATTCTGAAAGTAGTGATAAGTAAATAAAATAACCCCCTCTGTGATGTATAGTCTTATCAAAAACATCTCGCTAAAGCAATTGAGTTTTCTTCTAGATAGCTTAATGAACAAAGTTAAGCAACAGATGAGCCATACCTCATCTTCAGTGAGGTATTTAACCCTGTGACATTGTAATAAACTGGAAATATTTGAACAATAGCAAGCACAATAATAATATCAAAAACTAACAATTTGACTCATTATCAGATTAAGAGACTTGAAGTGGGTTTTTTTCAAAGATCTGTCCTGAGATAATATTTTTAACTATTCAAGCCATAACATCTGTAATTTACTTGAGTAATGAAATAAACACAAATTTCACACATGGCATCATACTGGGAGAATTTACAAGCATATTGAAGGTGATGATCAGAATTAGAAATTACCCTTGTAAGTTAGAAAAACAGTTTAAAGTCAGTAAGATAAATTCAGTTAGGACCAGTGCAAGGCACTGCCCATAGGAAGGAGAAATAAAGAGCATAAATGCAAAAAAGGGAAACAAACAATCAGATTATGTCAGGAAAGAGTCCACTTGAATAAGTGTCAACAATACAGGGTACTTATTCTGAACTGTACTAACAGGAATATTGTAAATATGAAATGGAGCAAATTGCTTTGCTTTTTGCTGTCCTGGTGAGAGCTCAGATAGAACACTGACTGCCAGTTGGCCAATCTGCTTAAGGCAGACCAAAACAAATTACCAAGTCCTGAAGAGAGCATTAAGAGTAATAACAGGCTTAAAAACAAAGTGAACTAAAAGAAAAAGCTGCAGGAATCCAGTAGGGTTAGTCCGGAGAAGAGCAATCATACAGGTAACATGACAACAGTTCTCTAATACGAAGGTCAGTAAAAATGCTACAGTGATAAATTGTTCTCCAGTCTCACTGGAGAAGGAAATATAGAAACAAACTTTAGTTGCAGCAGAGATTTCAGATAGATACTGGAAGAAATTTTCTAATTCAGAGTTTTTCTGTTTTTATCATTACAGTGGCAGGGGCAGTTCTGTCACCACTTAAACAAGGACAAGGACCTCCCATTAATCCTATCTCACCAAAAGGAGAAGAGCAAGATAAAAAGGTCTCTTTATAATATGACATTTCTAAGATACATATGCATTCTTTCACTAAAAGACACAAAACTAAATACTGTACAATACTGGTATCTACAGTTTCACAGTCAACATGTCAAGTAGTTTTTTCTGCATCTTAAAATAACTAAAAGCCCAGATGGTCCATGAAGTGCTTCAATTGTATTGATCATCACCTGTTCTGCATACAGACTCCATTCTTTCGCACATTTATACTGTGAACACTTTACACATTCATACAGCTTTACAGTGAGAATGATAGGCAAGAGCAATCTTTGACTGGTTAACGCATATGCCACTCCAAAATAGAAATTCTGACCATACAAATCTTATTTGCTTGCTTTTTAAAGCTTATTTTAAAGTAATTGAAAGAGAGTTTGAGTAACAGCTAAGCCATTTGCTGCTATCTAAAACACTCTGCCTGGTGTTTTTAGGTGAATTTTGTAAAAAAAAATACAAAGTATTCACAGTAGACATGTTCTTTTTTAAACCTTGATTCACAACATTCGTTGCCATCATATGTCTGAAACCCATAGAATCTAGTGTTGATGCGAGTTTTTCCCTACTTAATTACTTGTATTATGAGGGAAAAAATCCACTGTTTTTAATGTTGATTTCTCATGGAAATGTTAATGCTGTATAATTTCTTGTTAATGATATTTGGGGGGAACAGTGCAATTTTCTTAATTAGTAAATGTGATTAATAACACTATGGTATTCAAGTCATTATGTCTGTAATTTAAGTCTTGGCAGTGCTGTGATGTATTACAAATATATTCCCAAAATTTAGGGATGCTTAGTAATCTCACTGTCTCTGCAAGTATTTGCTTAGGATATGCAAATAAGCATACAAACATATATAATCTGTCTTCTCCTGATCACATAATTAATCACTTCAGCCACCCTCCATTAGCAGTGACTCTCCAGCTACTCCCATGGTTAACCTGAGCAGCTCAGTTTTTCTAAGTTAGGAATCTCTTGCTCAAGTTGTAGCAGAAAGTCAGGATAACACAGCAAAAACAAACACAGAAAATACCCCACACACAACCAACAAATCTACTTCTGGTATCTTCATTCAGTGTTGGTACCACAGTCAGGAGGCTATAAGGCACATTGTGCATTGCATAATCAGTTGATTACACAAATTCAGTTTCTCTGAATACAGAAGTAAAGAAAAGCAAAGGAGGAACAGAGAAAAAGCTTTTATCCAAGGTACTTAAGAGTCTGCTAATTATTAAAGCAGCAACCTGATAATAGGAGACTGATATTCAAATTCTTGTTTTAAGGCAGCTCACAATGGTCTTCATGGAGTCAGCTAATTTCAAGGGTCATCACAATTGTGAAAAATAAAGAAATAGTTTTCTTAATAACACTTACCTGGAGACCTTGAAAGCTTACACAGCTGAAAGGACAACTCTTTGCAGTGAAAACGTGGAATAGAAGAAACAGTAGCAACAAATCATGAAAAAGGGACAAGAATTTTAGCGTGACTGCTAGACCAATTATGCCTAGAGACTTGCTAGCAGAGACTGATATTCTTCCACTTCCTTTCAGTCTGTGAGGCTTTTTACCTTTGCACTGACACTTCCCAGGCATTCCCGTCAAATGGAAAAGAGAATGAGGAGAGGTCTTAAATTAACATTAGCCAATGGAGATACTAAATGGACTAATGGGGCAAAATGGCACTCATTATCCCTCTCACCTGAGTACCAGAGCTCTTAGCAGCTGTTATCATCCAATTGCTCCACATCCACTTGAGGGTCTCTGCTGAAAGGGCTGATGTATTTCTTAGCATTCCTCTTTCTTGTAGGCAAACACATTTCTGTTCCTGCATAAACCACCTCTTCTCTACACATCATTGGATCAGGAGCAGTATTTAGTATTTTGACAACGTATCTCCATATCTTCTCAAAAATATGGTGATGGTACAGATAGTCATAGAATCATTAAATTTGGAAAAGACCTCCAAGATCATCAAGTCCAACCATCAAACACTACCAGGACCACTAAACCATGTCCCCAGGTCCCATGTCTACATGTTTTTTGAACACCTCTAGGGATGCTGACTCCATCACTTCCCTGGGCAGGCTGTTCCAATGTTTCACCCACAACAGGGAGGTTGGACTAGATGATCTCTAAGGTCCCTTCCAGCCTATGCCATTCTATGATTCTATGATTCTTTCAGTAAAGATTTTTTTCCTAATATCCAATCTAAACCTCCACTGGTGCAACTTGAGCCATTTCCTCTCATCCTATTACTTGCCAATCCCCACCTCTCTACAATCTCCCTTAAAGTAGTTGTAGAGAGTGACGAAGTCTCCCCTCAGCCTTCTCTTCTCCAGCCTAAACAACCTCAGTTCCCTCAGCCACTCCTCATAAGACATGCTCTGCAAACTTCCCACCAGCTTCGTTGCCCTTCTCTAGACCTACTCCAGCACCTCGATGTCTTTTCCTGCCCCAAACTGAACACAGTACTCAAGCTGTGGCCTCACCAGTGTCAGGCAGAGGGGCACAATTACTTCCCTACTCCTGCCAGACACAAGGTTTTTTGATAGAGGCCAGGTTGCCATTGGTCTTCTTGGCCACCTGGGCACACTGCGGGCTCATGTATAGGAGCTATTACTCTCTCAACTATGCTGGTCTACAGTATTGCGTCTGTGTACTATATTTAACACGTGTAAAAAATATCCATCGAAAAGGAGACCATCAGTTGAGCATTCTTATTAATAACCATATTCCAGACCTTTAATTTTCCTTAGACGCTCTAATCAAGAGCTGTTGAGAAACACTTTTATGAAAAAAACAAGGAAAGAAAGATTGTTCAAAAATGACTGATCATTTCTGAAGTCTCCATTTTTTGCCTGAGTTCCTTTGAAAGGACTTCTGCAAAGCACTTGCAAATATAAAACCTTACAAAATGTCTCTAACAAAAGAAGACAATGTAAAACCATTCATCACATTTGAAGAGTTGGGCTATAGTTTGTTCCCAACCAAGACTATACTTGGAATATACACCAAGATACAAATAAATGAACTGCAGAGTGCCCTCGGCCAAAATGAACAGCCTTGTCTGTTATATTTCTGGGATGAGCATACAATCATCCTAGTTCATAACTGTTATCAACAATTTTTGTCTTGTTCTCTGGCTTTAATTTCAAAGGCATAACACCACATGCAAGCCAAAGTACCAAATACTATTGAAATATTTATTTTTAGAAATGTGCTGCCTGCTTGTGTCCCAGCTGGAAGGCTGGTGAGAAAGTGAATTCACTGGCATTTCAGTACTCAGGGCTTTTGCAGTCATAGTGACACACTAGCTAAGGCAGATTCTATGCCTGTTCTATTTTAGTATGACCTGAAATATTTTAAGCTGGCTGTGTCTGCCAAAGCTTGAGAAGAGTTTAATTGTGAATGTCCAGAAAAAAAGTCAGAATGCAAGCTACCAACTCCATGCCTATCAAAACTACTCTCATTATATAGTCAATATGAGTTATACTCTCTCATCAAATCTTGGCAGAATATTGCAGCAGGGGATTCCCGATGTTATAAGAAAGGCTCTATTCCAATGTATAGATATATTTTACAAAACTAAGCCAGCTACAAAGGGATGCTACAATTACCCAAAGCTCTCCTATTATACCAAGAACAAACGGAAAAAAATGATCCGGCAGCCTAGTTCAACAAAATACTGTTTTAAAGGATGGCAACTAGCCAAAATACTGGGATTGTGTGAACAGGACAATCCAAATTCAGCAGAGTTGTCCTAGTGACTCAACTCTTGAACATTTGAATAAATGCTATTGTACACAAAAATGTCTTCTAGAAGTCTAAAGCTTATGAGAAATATGGCAACAGAGTGAAGAATAATTATTGCTGTTGAATTACACAAGTTGAACAAAATCAAGTAGCAAGTTGGTGCACGTTAAGAAAAGGAAGACACAGTAAAATAGAACAAATCTGGCAAGATCTTTTCCCCCTTTCTTCCTTTTTCAGATTCAGTCCATCAGGAGTTTCCTGACTTGAGCATTATGAGTTACAGATGATCACCAAGTTGAGCACCAAAAATGATGAGCTAGGCTTAATGATTTGCACAGTGTCAAAGCTGAGTTAATATATACTCACTTGGTTAGGGGATTATTACTTTGATTCAGCACTACACTCACTGACTTCAGATCTCTGAGCACAGGAAGAATATATTCATGTCTGCTTGCAGCAGAAATATGCAAAGTAAGAGAGTTCGCTCATATCTGTATGAATAAGACCATTTAGACAATACTCTCATTTTTTAATTCTGTACAATAGGCTCAAAAGTAAAGAAGTTAGACAGGTTGAACTTCTGAAGGAGTCAGCTTTTCAAAGCCCTTCTCTTTGAATCACTTTTGATGGGATTTTAATTACCTTTCTTCTCCTTGGGCAGTGCATACTTTCTCACAAATACAATGTATTGTTGGTGTAACATTAAAAAGAAATACTCTTAGTAAAGCAAATATTTGGCACCTAGTATTTTGTATTGGAGTACTTAGTGTTTGGCTTGAACTTGTCTCACCATTAACTTATTGCTGTGGTAGACCTTCACTGGAATACAGCCTGTCACATAGCAAATGCTCTTTCCAGTTCTCTCTCCAGCCTACATCCAACTGCTGTGAACTACAGACTGTAGAAACAGAGTGTTCATGGCGGGCATCATTACAATTTTCCCAGTTACATGAATTCCCCTGTACAGCTGCTTAGAAGCTTCAAAACAGTACTTAGGACCTGTGTTGGCTGTGTGCCTGTCTTCTGAATAGGACTGAATCTTTTTCTGGTAGTACAAGGCTAGATAATGTCAAGAAAAGAAAATCATCTAAATCACCATGTAGGGAATGAATTGAAGCTCAGGATTATGTTCTTTAGAGTCATAATACCCAAGGCATAAACCACAGAAACAGTTTGACATGCATTTGCTTGCTTTTACCTTAGAGGGGCTGTTGCAATTACCACCAAACCTTAGAGCCCCATTTTTACATCTTAAAGCTCTGCTTTCTGCATCCTGAACTGTGTCTAGATTATCCTCTGGAGCTTGCATGCCCTCTCCCCTTTGGATGAAGTTATTCAACTATGTTCAGCCCTAACTGTTTCCAGCTCTGCTCAAGTGTTAAATGAGGCATACCTCTGCAGTAGTCTAATAGGCACTCCCAGCAGAAAGTGCTTTGAGATTCAGCTATGCAATCCACTGTCAACATCACTGACCGCTCAATTATGGGCCATGATTGGCAGTTTAGAAGGAAAAAAGAAGCTAGAGAAAGAATCATACCACAAAGAAAACCTATGTGGGCAGTCCAGGCTTTAGGGAAGTCAGACAGAGGTTTACACACTTGTCACAAGGATATGAGTAATATGTTACGAAAAAAGAAGGTATATGCTTGAAACCTAGCTACTATTCATGAGTCTGACTTTAAAATGGTTTGGTATTTGTGAATGACTTTAACACGTTTGTGGCACTGTTACTGAGATTCAATCATTTCTGAAAGTCAAATCTAGCCAATTTTTATTCAAAAATTTGGGAGCTTTTTCCTTTCAAAATCATCTCTATTTGAAGACTTAGTACTGCATGTTACTGAAAGAACGTTTACTTGTAAGCGACAATGTCTAAGGTGTAGCATACACATTTTACCAGATCGTTTTCAATGTTATTCTTTTGGCAAAAATCTTTCAGACTCACCTGCCTCCTAGTAAATTTTTTTTTTAATTAATTTTATTTTATGAGCTCCTCATACTTCAGATGTAATTGACTAACTAGCAGCTTGCAAATAGATACCTAGATTTGCCCTTGCGAGTCATTTATTCAAGGACAACTCAGTTCAGACTTACGAGTTACAGAAGTTAACATGACATTAATGGGACTCCCAGTAAACCACTACCTAATCATCAGTCAGAAACTATAGCAGATATGTCAAAAGCAGAGTCAAACTCATCCTCCCGGTCTTAAAATATACAGAACTGTAGAGGAATGCAGTGCTGAAAGCTCAGCAGTTAAACAAGCTTGCATTCTTCAATCCAACACCAATGCCTATCACTATACTCACACATTTTGTCTTGAACAACACTACGTTTTCTCTGATAGTATAAAATTTTCATAGCGATTTTTCCACTGACTTGTCCTTTTTCTCGGCTTCTCATATAGGTCTAACTCCTCTGCCAATGAAGTAAATGGGAATTTTACAGTTAACTTACATCAAGGAAATATGTGCTCAGGCCTACTGAGTTACAATGTCCAATGTTACAAAGTAACTCTAGAGGGGTATTTTTTTCACTTCACACAAGATTGAGGGCTTCTAAGAAATACGTGTAAATGAGTAACGTAACTAAACATAAGTCAAATATCAAAACCCTCAACAAGATTAAATTAGTGACATTCAAACTAGTATTCAGAGCAAAGCAGTTGCATAAAAAATAATAGACTCTTATTCAGAAAATGAATGGTATCTGAACATACACTAAAAGATTTTATATCTAGTATAGCTATGAAAGATGGGGAATTAAAAAGATCTCAAAATGGTTTAATGTAAAATACTACCAAAATCAAATTCCCTTGTCCAGCAAGAGTTTCTAAAATATTTACTCAAGTTCATCAGACGTGCAGAAAACACAGAGATCCCTCTTGCATTAAACTGTATTTTGCTTGGTGCTGGTGGGATTGCTACAAGATAAAAGGTTGTGAGGATATGGATTTGAAAGTATTACAAATGGCTTTCTACTGAGTATCAGGTGTCATTCTACCGATAATGAGGGATTTACTGACTATTTACCACTGACATTTTGAGAAGTTGTTCTGTAATCCAAAATGATCTCCTACTGTACTGCATTCATTTTTAAGCTAGGATCTGAAGGGAAAAAAGTAGGCGTTCAACACAGCATGACATTTTGATGTTCTCTGAAGAGTTATTAAAGGACTTATCATCCTAAGTAGCAGGATAGATTAAAAAATATATAAAGATATTTTCATTAGAGATTGGCTGTTCTCAAAAAGTTCAGATGTTTTTATGTGAAGTGCAGGAGTTCATATATTCATCTGAAATTGTGTCATGGAATTCAGGTCTTTGGAGTCCATTGGACTTATTCCCAGAAAGGTCTTTTTTTGCAACTTTCCATGCTTTATATATATTCTTGTATCAAACATTTAGCAAGTTGGAAAATGAAGGTAAAAGCAGACTTGCACAGATTTCCAAAAGGTTCAGATCAGGCAGGCACTAATAGCACTCAGTTCAAAATTAGTAAGAATCATGAACTTAGGAGAGCCTACAGGGAGACTTGAAGTAGAGGCACCGAGCTTCCCTTAAATTTCAGAAGAGTTCTGATGTTGTTATGTGTAAAACCAGGATGAATTCAGTTTCCCCTGCGTTTAGTTTCCTTTATTTAACTACCTTGTTTATCTGAGTTCTCCTCTGCTTTTTCTACAGTAATTTTTCTACAATGACCATTCTAGCACAGTTGCTGGAGGAAGAAATCAAGAAGAGGAAGAAGGTATTATATCTCTGAAAAGCAGCAGAAGATCTTGGATTTGAAAAACTGAGCAACAAGAAGACTCAAGCAGAACACTGAACCAGTTTGTAAGACCAAGTTGTAGTACAACAAGTTGTTTATTGTCCCAGAAAACACAATCCATTGGCTCCTTTTATAGGAGTCAATATATGATGAGTATATGATGTACATATAGAGTTATGTAGAAAATCTGAAACTTTTCAGTTTGGCTACTTCTACTGTGGTGCTAAAATGTGAACCTTGGAGCCTTGCACTGGACATGCAACTAAGACTTCTTTTTTTTTTTTTCCCCTTCACATATAATAATATGCATAAACCTTTACAAAGTAAAAGAACTTAAGAAAAATGATAAAAAACATATGTCCTCCAATAGGAGGACATCTCTGAAAAGTTATTTGTTTGACTAATAAATTAGTCAACTATGGGTAGTTGGAGGAAGGAAAGGAAGGAAAAAAAAAAACCAACACAAAAACAGATGCTGAAAGATTAAAGAAAATTGAGGGATAACTCCACACAAGTCTGGGGGAAGCCATCCTCAAATTTCAGTACAAATGTGACTTTGAAAGACTCCTCCTTCAAAAATCCTAAATTATTCTATGATTCCACAATTCTTCCACTCTGAGTTAAAAGTAGCTTTCTTTCTTTCATGTCATGAAGTGGCTCTTTAACTCAGTGTTGTGCTGGGCAGAACGAGGGCAGGAGAGTCTTCATATTTTCCTTGCTGCAACTAAATTTACAATACCATATGTCTACATTTTATTTTCTCTTTTGGACTCCTTTATTTCTTAAAAAATAAATTACAATGGAAAATACCTGCAAAACATTAAATAAATGTAAACTGAACTATTTAAGAAGATGCTAACTTTGTTTAGGTGTTCTCTGACTTGTTCTTCTGTAGGAAAAGGATGTATATTGAGCTTGTTTTAGAAAATGAAATCAAAACTTCTGTTTCTTTGTGAAAAACTACATCATTGTATCCTTGGTAGCTATTTACATTATCCCTTATTATGCAAAAGCTTTATTACATCACATTACTGAGCATTATTTCAGTATCTATTAAATAGTCCCAGGTTTTGAAAATTTATAGACTATATGAAAGCACTTTAAATCATTGAGAACACAGCTCTACCATACAATTGCCACAACAACTCTATTTTAGACATTTCTTATTTAGACATTTCCACATCTTCAGACAGGTTTCCCTTCTCCTGTACCTAAAACTGTGTTTTGTGCTGTACAGAGAAAGGTGCTAGTAATAAGATCTAAATTTATAGTTTCCAAGGCTGATACACTTTATCTCATTGAACTGAAAAATTTCCATTAAGGTAAAAACAAGCTGCCTTGGTAATGTGTGTTCCAGCTGTGACTGTGAAGGTAAGAGGGTAGATTTATCTTCTTTTCCATCTGAGGCTTAATCCAACACCCACCGAAAACACTTACATCTTCGCAAATATCCTCAATACTGAACTAATGTTTTATATTCTCTTAGCAATTCACAGAGATACAAACATATTGTACAATTGTTTCCTGTAGGCTCTTTCTAGATCAAACTTGATCTTTGGTCTAGGTTAACAAACTGGGCAAGTGAACGCTAACCTCCTTAGCAATCACTACAGGTTACCCTGTCTCAGGAATCAGTCAATATTTTTCCAGCATTCCAGCACCATTACCCTGGCAATTCCCAGAAGCTAAGCCAAACAACATTAACAAAACCCCCACATCTTACCTCACAATCTGCCTCCATCAGGTGAGTATTGCTGAAGGGGAAGGCTTCTTCCCATTGGCTTTGGAGGCAACATGGCAGCTTTCTTCCTTCAGGTCTTCTCATTTCGGTTGTCCCACCACAAGCAGCACAATCGAGTCCTCTTCAGCAGATGGAGAGTTCTTAAACCACGACAGTTTGGCATTACCCTTGTATTCTTGTATTTCCTACTGTCAGTTTTATCTTGTCAACCTCTAAGTTACCTACTATGTTCAGCCTAAGAAGAATCAACCAAAGGAAAAAGTTTTTTACCAGACCCATATTTCAGGCCCTGGTTCAGACAGGATTCAGTAAAGAGGCAACTTTGGGCAGATGAAAACCATTACTGTAAGTTTCCTCCAGTAAAGCTGCAAGATTAAGCCCTCGACCTCCAAGCCTTTACTTTGGAACACTGACGAGCAAACTATGCCCCGACAGCTCCATTCCGTGTCCTCCTTTTCCTCCTCCTCCTCCTCCTCCTCCTCTGCTGCG
>NW_009728110.1:47490-78495 GCF_000703405.1 Apaloderma vittatum | reverse complement strand
GTTCAGCAGATGACATATTTTCTCTTAGTATATCTATCTTGTCTTGCCATTCAGTCTCAGAACTACTGCTGAATTAGGCATAAGCCTGCCTAGTATATCAGATTAAGTACTACAAGAAAGTCTATGAAACATGCAATGTGAATACAGTTCATGTAATGGCAAAAAGAGTGTGTTGCATAGGCACATGAAGCCAAAATCATGCCTTGGGCCCCCTTGTCTGAATAACATAGCAGATGAAGACTCTGAAGATATATGTCCCTTCACCAGAGCCTGAAGTTGTCTAGCATTCTCATTTTTGCAGTTTCAGCCCTAAGGCCCTATTGTGGATTAACCTACCCACCTGGAAGTCTGAAGGCCACTAACACACATCGAAAAGGGAGGATTCTGAGCATCCTGAGAGGGGTGTTGTTTTTTCTTTAACAAAGAGAATGTAAAATAGCAAAATTCACTTCTCTAAATAGCATTAAGAAGTTCTAGTTTAAAAATAACAAGAAAAACAAAAGTAACCCAACAGAAATATGACAGCTTTTATTTGCTTAACACTATTAACAACTGGACCCCAGCTCAATCTGCCTGCACAGAAGGTTTCAAGCAGTTCTGCTGCATCCAGTTATGAGGGAAGAAAATGTTAACTGGTAAGGGTTGCCTCAGATCACTTTTTGGGACAGGTGAGGTTACAGATTATTGCCCAGGCTCCAGGTAGTCCCATGCACATGGAGCAGCTGCAGAGCTGCCGATCCCTCCCTTGTGTCTAAGGCAAGAATTGTGGTTGGGCCCCTGCTATTTTCTGGTGAGCCTCAAGCCCTGGAAGAGAGCCTGGGGCCAACAACAACTGTTGCAAATTACTGCAGCCCTCAGGCTTCCTTAATTTATACCAGGGATCAGCCCCTGTGGCTGATAGCCCAGGACTGGGTGTGCACAAGGCCCTGGGTGTGCACACATCTTGCCTTGCACTAAGCTTCCCTTAATCACATAGGAGGATCGGGGTCTTTAGCGATTGCAATAATTTTGCAAGAAAATTCACCATAAGAATATGCAAAGCTAATGCAGAATACATGTAACAATCTGTGAACAGCGGGATGCCACTATGCTCTGTTGTATTAATTCTGTAACATTTGTATGGCTTCAGGCTATTAGTTTTACTGCAGAAAAAAAAAAAAAGTGTTCCGATTAAAAAGAAGAATGGAAGAATGTATGCCTTGCCATATTTCCTGCTATACAATATTAAACTCATTGAGGGGGGAAATTATAAAGAGAAGAGTATTTACTGTTTCATCAACAGCTTGTTCTGCTACATATATAGCAAAATAACACAGGTTCCTGGAACCACTGGTATGAATTTGATCCCTATGTCACTAACCATAAACAGCATCAAAAAAATTACAAGGAACTTTAACTTGCCTTTAATCTTCAATTTAAAGTGTATTCTTAATGTTTCTGTAAGGAATGGGGAGTGCACACTCTCAAGAAATACTGAAAGCCTTTCTGTATGCTTAAAGAGGTGGAATAAAAAGATTTATTTCCCCCCAAGCCCAAATGCATTACTTGAAGCTGCACATCATTCATTGCTTTCTGCATGCTCAATTGGACTTAGCTTCAGCTGTTCATTACGTGAAATCTGTCCCCACCTCGTGGTGATTTTGATACAGAGTGAACTCAAACTATGACAAGGATTTCTTATTTCTATAAACGAAATTTTACAAGAAGATAGTCTTTAGTTTTAGGGCCTAATCTCCAAGACAAACTTGTATTTGGTTTCTAATCAGCTTGTGAAAAGCAATTTTGCATTCTGCTTGCGAGCTCAGTGCTCCAGAGGTCAGCCCAACCTGCGCTGGGAAAGCAGAGAAGCAACACCCCCAGGGCTTCAGTGCAAAAAGAGAAATTTCTAGCGACACTCAGCAAGACCATGACAACCAAACTGACATTTTCAAGACAACATTTCATAGGCTGTTGCACAATTAAAGGACACATGAGGGGTTAAACACGTGTCAGGCCCAAAATATAATCAGTCTCCTCTGTCTTCTCGTCTGTGATCTTTGCAGTGTCCTGTTTCATGGAGAAGACAGGACCTCTGTGACAGCAGCTGCCCTGTTGCAGCATACTTTGGTATTGATAATCTAAATATTCTGGAGCTGGCAGATGGCCAGATTAGAGCATACAACTGTGGTCACTCACAATGAAAAAAGTTAGCAGAAAATGGAAGACCTGCAAGAGATTGCTACATTCAGAGGAATGGGAAGTCTATCTGGTGAGACTGAAAGAATCTAGTTTGTTCAGCTATCTGTTTCCAGCTGTCCATGAGAGAGTAGCTATGTCTTATCAGCACAGGAGGAGAACCCTACCAGGGGCAACTGACAAAATACTGGCACCGGAAGACATGTAAACAAATCGGCTATGGGTGTACGTAATGATCACAGATGAATGATGATTTGCATCATCAGCAAATGGAGTTCCAGGACAGAGTTTCTCAGAGTTAGTATGGACAAAGTAACTAAATACTATCGAAAACAAGTTTGGACAATGCACAAACACTATGTTATATTATTAAATTATACTGAAAAGCTGGCAATTAAACTCCATGATGTAGAGACCCTTACTGGTGTTCAGGTACAGAGTTTCTAAGCTCTAAAGGGTAAATATTTGTTTTTAATATTTGACTTGAATTAGAACATTAGCTCCTTGTGGACTCAAAACACCTTGGGTATCCACCTTCTTTGCAATATGAATAATTACTTTGTTCAAATAGTTTCATTATAATAATTTTATTTTTGTCTTTATTTTATTAAGTCAGAAGCAGAAAGATGTGATGTGACCCGGCAAACAGATGTGCTCTTTGAAACCCGTCCATCGGCTGCAAAGTCCAGAAAAAAATAAGAAAAAAATCATCTCACTGAAGAACTACAGATGAATTTCATCTAATGGCATTTTTAGTGTTTTGGTGCATTCTGCATTCCTGACTTAACCACGGTGACACAGTTACCTGTGTCACAGCAGTGGGCTGGGATTGTGGGTAGAACCTGGGCTCTACTCCATGAAGAGCAAAGCTGCATTCTCTCAGGGCAGCTGCATTTCTTGCTGTGTGAACTACTGCCTAAGCAACGTTCAAAGGAGATAACATTAATGACATACTAGATAACAGAATACTAAATGAAAGGCCCATATCACATCTTATTTTGGATCACCTTCAGGTCTCCTTTAACTCTGTGACTACATAACCATTCCCCACTGTGATCGAGTTGGAAACGGTGTTATGCAGGAATGGATTTCAAGTATTACATATAACTGGATTAAAAAACCCCATCCTTATGCTGCATATCTTTTCAGAGGTCTCTTTATAGAACATACGGGAAGATGTACAGCAGAGAAAAATGTACCAAAATAGCATGCCCTCAAAGAGGCCTGGAGGTTCCAATCTCTAATGACTACCTGGCACAAACCATCTCTTTCTCTGCTTCAGTTTTATACAGCACTAATGCAGAATTACAAACTATTTACTATATGACCTGTGTCTCAGAAATTAGAGTGTATGGACTGTATATCCATTTAATGGAAGCTCCAAGCATCTGTGTCAGAAGCAACATTTAACTACAAGATTTATTATCTGTGCCACTCTGTATGAAAAAAATCAGTGTTGGAACATATAGCGATACCTTTTTTAAAAGAGGTGTTTGTGTTATTGTTACTATTGTGAGGGTTGAAGTTTTTTTCTAAACAAATTCTTCAGAGAAACTCAGGTCACAAAGCCTCTTCAAATAGATAAAAAATATTAAATGACTACGTTGAAATTTTATTGCAATATTAAAAAATAGCCACTGTAACAATTACATTTAAAATATAGCATAGTTCAGGGGTTTTTTTTAGGCAAAGAAGCTGCACGGTGAATTCAGATGCAGGTTCTCATGTGTTCTTTTATGATATTACAAAAAATATCAGTTCACGATTCTTGTAGTCACAGAAGTAACTTTCTCTAATTAAATTCTGCTTTATACTCCAGAACAAATTTGTGTTTTGTTTACAGTTTCATGTAAAATCAATCTTCTTTCATCCATTCTGCTGTTTTGAAAGAAAGAATAAAGGACAGAAACATCTCAAGTATATACTCTGTAGTTATGCAACATTGTATTTTCTATATCCTATAAAATGAATTGAATGATATACACAAAGACACCTCTTATCCTCTTGCGAGTGATGACTTCACTAAAAATCTCATCAAAGTTCTCATTCTCTGCTGTAAAGAAATAGGAAAATAAAGAAATCCATCCTGCAAAAAGCCACATAAATGTGCAGTGCAATGCAAACCTCAGCAGTCAAAAGGCAGTTTCCAAGTAATGAGCTAAGAATATTAATATCTACAAGCATGTCTCACCTTGAATCACTTCACTTTCACATATTTCAGCAGCAAAGTTATGTCAACATTACGAAGCAATTCTAAAAACCAAACTAGTGTACATACCTTTACTCAAGCAGCCACATCTCCTACTTCACAACTTCACTATTGTATTTGTGAACTATATAGTGTCTGCTCAGTTTTCACTCTGATCTCTTTCTAGTTTTAGCCTGGATGTCTTGCCATAAACAAGTCCTTGATAAAATAAATCCCACTACAGAACTATCTAAAATATTCAGCCCAGATAGTAAAAATAAAGAAATAACTACTGAAAGGATGGTTTTATATCTTCAGATACAGCTAGGGGCAAAGTGTATTCAACAGAATTTTGTAAAAAAAATCTGGATAGCTGCCTGTTGCTTGGATGAAGAACATTCACTGCATACTTGTTCCTCCCACAGACCCCAAGGATGCAAACGGGTACTATGTATATTGTATCATTTTCAACTGTATCCTAACCCAAAGATATGAATAAAATGCTGTTCATTAAACAAAGAGAAAAGAAGAGGGGGAAGGGGCTGGACTAGTTACACAACTCAGAAAGCTGTATTTCTACATTATTCTTTCTGAGATAAAGCCTGAAGAGGCACATTTTCCAGGAAAACAGAGTCAGGCGTGGAGAAATGGAGGGACCCAGGGACCTCAGTCTGTTTCCCTAATGGATATTCATATTTAAAGAAAGCAATAAAACATGAACACTGAATTCAAATGCCTGCAAAATTTCATTACATTTGACTTAATTTCCTATCCTCTATCCAGACATATATACACTAGGTAAGGTTCTGAAGGAATATACTCATACAATATTCTGATGCAAATGTAATATCCTGATTTTTCTTCATTAGAGGCTAAGATGCAAAGTCCCCTGAAAATTATGGCAGTTTACCTCTGGGTATGAGTAGACTTGAGTGTGGACAAAGATTATAGACATGCAATATGGATTTATTTTCATTTCAGAAGAATCACCCAGTGATATCGCTAATATCCATCAAGAAGGATGCAATATAATTGTAACATCCTGAAAGTTTTCAGTTCTGAACTTTAATCCCAACTCAACCACAAATCCTAATCCAGAGCTCTGTCTCCATAGGTCTTCCTTACGAAATCTAAATATTACATTCATTTATTTGACCCTTGTGGATGGGTTCATTTGGTGATTTTGTTTTCCCCTTGTATGTTATGTGGAATAAGCTTAGTAACTTTAATCACTTACCTTTTTCATTTCCATTTGCATATTGTGGAGGCTTGTTTTTGTCAATGCTGTTAAAACTCTGGCTTCTCCGATTTAAATTAGAAGCTCCCTGGACTTTGGTACTGCTGCCTGCAGCTGGCACCCTTGAGGGTCCTGGAAGCCTGGAATGGTATAATCAAAAATCAGTTCATTTTGTATAATGCCACATGTAGAGGAGGCAGTATGCAAATATCTCACTAGAATTTAAAACCAACAACTGAAAACAAAGATTTCAGATAAGCAACAATGAACAAGAAGATTCAAATTAGTTAGACTCCACAAATGAAAATAAAAACTTATCCTCACGCACACAAAAGGGAAAAAGTCGCTTTCTAGAGTCACAAGACATGTAAGAAGATACTTTGCATTTGCCATTAACATTGCTAAAACAGATTCACCCTAAGAAGCCATTAAAATGCAATATCAACTTTTATTTAAATCTGGCACTTTTGAAGAGGAAATGTTACAGAAATGGATCAGAAAATACAACAATACATAGTTGAGAAATATTTAATGTCTCTTACTCTAGTAAACGTTTGACAGCTGTGCTTAGCATAAAAGTTGGCTTTTCAGTTATCTGCTTTAGTTGTTTTTTTTCAGAGGGCTCTTGACTAAATCTCTTCCCCTTATTATTTTCAATGAAAAATACTGGAAATATATATTTTAGCTAGATGCTACAGATGCATATATACATTTTAGACAGAAATGTATAATGTAGAATACGCAGTTCATTTGTTAGTATTTGCTGCCACCATCTGAACTGTACTGTATGGCTATGCTAAGGCAAAAAAATGGACTCTGTTGTGCCTAGTGTAAGTCTGCTTCTTTTTTCTGTTTGAAATTGTTCTCTGAATTGTAATATTCTTTAACACATGCTTACTTCAAACTTTCTGCAGCATCTTTGTGGGCACCTCCACTCCTTTCCAGTTTTGTTATCTGATAGATGAAATGCTTAAATCAGCAAGAGGCTTTTGCCATAGGAGAAGAATGTCTCTCTTATTGTTTCTCACTTATTAGAACGATAGGATGATTTTAACAGTGGCAATATAAATTATACCAGAGTTATTGAATTCTATTAGTTTGACTATATTACAAAAGAACAGCATCAGAACGGATAAAAAACTCATGTTACAAGAAATTACGTCAGATTTCTTCCAAAATTTTTTTTTGATTTAATATGCTGGTAGAACAGAAATATTCAAATAATTTTCTTTTCATTATTGAACATACGTAAACAGCTCCATGTTCTCTTCCTTCACCAATTTAAGCCTCAGAGACTTAATCCATTAGTTATTTTAATGGCTCATTCTGGCTGCCAGCCTGCCCTGCTAGTCTCTGTGCTGAGCCCAGAGCAGACTGTCTCTGCTCTGCAGCTGTACGCATGCTAACCTTTACCGTGACCCATGAATTCGAGTGATCTTCTGTTCCCTGAAGAATGCACTAAAACAAACTTAAAAATCCATTTGCTCCTTCTCATTACCCTAATTTGACAGGCAGTAAGAGCCCTGAGATCGTTTGTCAAAGGTAATGAAAAAAGCAATGAGAAGGCATGTGCAACACTGGAAACTCTTCTGTTCTGTAAAAATATAAAATAGTTCTGCATATATTCTGCATGCCAGAATTTGAGAACTTGCCACAGTAAGCACATTATACATGAGGTCATTTGCTCTACACACTTTCCAGTTTACCTCATTTGCTGTCTTTTTAAATTGAATTCAGGTTTTAAATTGCTCTTGCAGAATCATGTTAAGCAGCTAAGGAAATGCAAAGAGGAGAATAACAAATAAGGGACAAGTCACATACCTCTGAACAGGCTTCGGAAACACTGCCACAGATTTAAAGTATTAGACAATAAGACTGTTAACCTCAACATGTTGAATGTGGACAAGACAGGAACATCAGCAATAAGGAAGACTGAAGACCTATAAATGCAGGTGCAAAGCAACTGGACCGTGGTATAGCTCATTCCACGCTATCACCAGGAAATCAGATTGTGTTAGTGCGGTATACTGCAAAATGCAATCTTTACTGTAGATTATGCAATTTAGAGTTCATTGTTCTCACCAATGAACTGTACAGCAAAGGTATAATTAATGAACACATTAATTATCCCTCACAAGAAGAAAAGAGAAGCTAGAAACAAGAGTAAGCTTTAGACCTCAATTTCTGTCTTCTGCAATCTGGCTTGTAGATTTTAGTGCTCACAGAAATGATAAACTAAAAGTACTGATGAAATCGGAAACAGGACAGCTCCTACACACAGCTCTGTCAAATTCTCTGCCAAAACAAAGCATCTTGTTAGCGGGGACTGTGTGCAGGCTACTCTTGATGGAGCAGAAGTCTTGGAAGTGGTTTTTTCTGCTCTATTTTGCTTCTGCATGAGCTTGGCTTTCTGAACTCAACCTTTCAGGTGGGTTTGTGATATGTGCAAAACATCCGGTGGGAATCGAGATGGACTTCCAAACTTTTCACTCATGACTAAAGTAAGGATTTGAACCAGAGAGTAGAGAGCACTAAAATCACCAACTAATCCTTCACATCCAATATTTTACATGCAGAATACAAAGATGCAAGATACGTAACGACCAGAAATATTGCTAATATACAGTACAAATCAGCTCCCTTCAATTCATACCGGGCTTTCCTGTGGCAAAGCTCATCGTTGCAAAGCTTGCACGCATAACAAAAATACACATTTTTTTTTAATGTCTGCTTACGTCCAAAGGATAATTATCAGTGGGTACATACTTGCTTGAGTATCGCTAACAAGCAATAAATTAGAGATATTTAACTGACCTAGAAGCCTTTTTTTGACTGGTTGCAATTCCACTGTGATTAGACTGAGTTGCATATCTGGCTGTGAGACTGTATGAGAAGAAACAGAGAAATTGAATTAAAGAAATTCTTTGAACATGTATAGAAAGAACACACTTACCAGCAAACTATGAGTTAATGAATGTAAATTGAACATGGATAGAAAACACAAATTAACTGGCAAAACCATGAAATAATGCAAACATGCAGATTTTTATGAGATGCAATGCACAGATTATGAAATAATGGGTATTGTTATAACTTGTCTCATTTGCTAGAAATTATCTAAAGAATAGACAATGTGGGCAAATTTCCATAGTGACTGAATTACTGAAGTCTAACTCAATTCACATAGAGTGCACTCACAACTTTGCACCTTTTTTTAATTTTTTTTTGGTCATCTCCAAAAAGTACTAAGCACAAATATACAGCTTCTGGTTTCGCCAGCAACTTGACTGGGTTCATGGCCTGGCGGTTAAGAACAAATTTGCTAGACTAGATCCAACATGGACTCACAAACGTTCCCACTAAAGAAAGGTGATCCTCCAGAGAGCAAAGCTGTATTGAAGAAGCATCCCATCGTAACTTTCCCTGCTGTAAACAGCAGCACGGGACATGTATGTGATGCATTACCCAGGCAATTAATCAGAGGCTTCATAAGGAAAACCTGATGTGTTTAGACTCACAGTTAAACACCACAGGAAAACACACCTTTGTCTGTTAAGCCATTTGAGTAGCATTTTAGGAACAGAAGATATGCTGTGCTACAGGGCTAAAACCTGTATGTTCCTTTTGACAGCCAGCAATGTGTCATTACTAAATAGCAAATTTATGCCTCTATTCTTTTAAACATTTGCGTAGGGGATATGTCAAATGTACAGCCAAGGTAAGGCCTTCTGCCAGGTAATTTAAATTGCTACAAACAGGTGCATCCTCCGGGATCCACACAGCCTAAGGATATAGACAGGTGCCTGAGCCAGGTGCAATCACATCATCAAATTCCTGACATTATTGAGGAAGTGACAGAGAACTGAGTAAGCAGAAACTCCAACAGTTACAGATTACTTTTGTGTCCTACAGTTCTGCATCTTCCAGCGGTTCTTCTGAGCAGCAGCAGCAGAAAGCACAGTGCTCTGGTCCCAGCTTTATAGACTGGCAGCACTTATAAGAAACACCTGGTGGCATTGAGTCTACCAGAAAAGTGTCAAGGAGTTTCTGCTAGTCCACTGAAGCAGATAACCTGAGGACAGAGCAGATGGAAGAAACTCTGAAGGGAGAAATGTCTTCCTGTACTGACACAGCCGTCCTGAAGAGGGGCAAGGGAAAGGGACAATGTGAGATTTGAGTAGGAGGCATGGTTATTTTTACTTTACCAAATTAAACCCCAGTAAGAGGTGCAGCATTGCCTCTGTGCCTGCCAATTACATGTGCAGATGATGAATATATAAAAAAGGGAGAATACTTCAGTCTTAAGAGGGCAAAAAGGAATCCTTCAATATATAAAAACAGCATTCAATTCTCTGACATATATCTTCACTGTAATGCTGACAAAGTGCTCTTTTACATGAAAATGAACTCTGTGAGATTTTTAATAAATTATAATAGTACTGTAATGATTACAATTTATATTTTTTATCTGTCTAGTTATTACTATACTGCATTATATATCACTTACAGCTATCTTTCTTAATACCATCTGGACATATGACGTAAACGTGAGAGGATGTCTTGTTAAGTTGGTACATTTGAGCCTAGAATAACAGCCCATCTTTTGATAAGATCTTCCACTCATGTTTTTGTCAATATAGTTAAAATGAAGGAACCTAGAAATGGTTAGGTGGTTATCTGCATTGACTAAGCTAAAAAGTTGGTGAGAAAAATGGTATGTCAAATAAAACCTTGGTGCATTTATGTTTAAGAGGTAAAATGATACACAGTACAATTAACATGGACAGTGAGCTGGAAAAACAGAGTGAACAGAATGCATTTTAACCACTGGCTGAAAGGGCTGAAGGCTCTGCCTTGCCATCGCATATTGTTGCTTTTCTACCTCAAATAACACAATTCCAAAGTAGCTGAAAAAGTCAAATAACTTAATCTCAGTGATGTTGCCAAGTTGTTGAGAAGGTAACCCACAGACAGAAAGCACTTTTTTTTTTTTCCTTTTTCACATGAAGTACCTATCTGGAAATGCTTGCTAGAATGCTTTCCTTCCATGCCTTTTACTTGGGACTTGCAAATTTCACTAGCAAATTAGTGAAATGTCAGACTATGGACTTATTTCAAACTTCCCAAATTGCCCAAAAAGGCAGTGATGGATATGTTGTCAGTAAAGCACCATTTCCACTGTGACTGGGGAAATTTATTTTATAAATTAATGTGACAAATGAAAGGGAAAAAGAGAACTTTAACAGCTCATAAAGCAAGTGCATCAAGTTCCTAATGACTTTGGGTTTTCCTTCTCAATTAGCACTGGACACGGTGGACCTATTACTGTTCTGCACAGATGACTGTTTCCCAGCTGCTGGCCCCACTATTACAAGTGTGAACTGCAACATATCTCAAGCCTGGCCACTCTTCTAAATGTATGTTACCTGGTGCCCTTTAAACCTACCAGATAATTGTTTGTGGGTAATATCTGGCAACCAGGAAAATAAACCTGTTTTGTGTAAAACAGTCATCTTTTATGCTTACAGATCTACTCAAAGGTTTAATAAATATGTGCCTGCATTAAAGCAACAGATGCATGTTAACAAACCAGAAAGCATCAGTTTAACACCGCAGTATTTAGGACAAGGAAGCCTCTAGTTCTTAGCTCTCTGCTCCCAAGACCCTTTCTACTGCCATGATGCTCTCACTAGCAGTCTTACCCAACATGGTCACACTTTTGACTGCTCAAAGAAGCCAAATTAGATGTATAAAAAGCCCATCCACAGTGCATTGACAGGAAAGGGACAGAAGAACTAGAGAAGAGACCAAGCCTAACTATAGAGAGAGCAGAAGTCCACTGCTCCTGCAGCTACAGCCCAGTACTGCACTGCTGGAGGCCACTGCAGCACTGGGCCGGGGCCAGGAACAGGCCTTCTGGCCTCTGGCGCCATGCTCAGCTCTCCCCTTCCACCTAATGCACGGCGCAAGAGCTGGCAGATGCTCCTCATTAAGCAAATCCTGTTCAAAAGAGGTAAGACGGTATAAACGTATTTAATGCAAAATGCTGAGGAATCAGCCAGACTCTTCAAACTGGCTTCCAGGTGGAAATCAAACACTCATCTTTTCTCTTGCAATCCAGGGAAACACCGGTCAACACATCAGACACGGAACAGTGATAGTGCGTAATTTCCGTTGCCGGTCCCTTGGTTAACGGCTGTGAGAAAATAGATTCAGTGTGCTGAGACTGCCCCAAAAGGCAATTAAGCACAGAGGGGTGGTACTGAGAAGAAAGCTACAATGATGTTAGAGGCTGGCCTGGCCCTGAGATGCGATGGCCAACACCACAGCTGTACCACAGCCACACTAGTTGCAGGAACCAGGACTGCAACACAGTCAGTCACGTTGGGGAGCGATGCACCATGTTCCATCTAGACAGGTAAATGCTGGAGTCCATGCAGCTGCAGGCAGGGTAAAGGGATTGAGAAATCATCCTGAAAGGTGTAGAGGAAGCTAGGAAGCCAATATAAGCTACAATACTAAAGGTTTTTAAATGCCCTCCCACTGAAAGTGAAATGAAAGATTCAGCTGAAATGGGCAAATAAGTACAAAGAAGATGAAGAGGGAATGCAAGTGACTGCTCAACTCTGGACTAACCTGACAGAAAATCTGTCTTGCTTTACAAATAGCACAGTATATCAGGAATGAAGCAGGTCCTTGAAAGGGTGTATACCACGTTAAGCTGAAGGATGTAGCTCCTGTAAACCTTGATACAGAGCATGAATCAAGCTGAAAATATTTTAACCTGCTTCTTCAAAAAGTAACCCATGAAGCATCACCCTGAATATCCTCTACTTTTTAAAGATCGAAAGGCTCATGTTACATAACATTGCAATATTCCTATAATGTTAAGAGTCACATGCATGGTGGTTCTACAATGCCTGCTATGTGATCTGTTAAAATTATACATTTTTTTTGTTTGTAATACGTAGTCAAAGTCTTTCTGCCTTACTGGCATACTTAAATTTTAATATGCTGTTGATCTTACAAAGTGCATTTATTGCCCTCCAGAACTGGTCAAGACTTTTCTATTAGAATGCATTTTTAACATAAAAATTTCCACAGTCTTCATTGTCCTGTCCATGTTTTTTTTGGTTTTTTTGAAACAATCTTGGGCAAAAAGTGCAAGAGAGAATATTCTGAAGTTCACCTGACTCCAAATCCCAAGTGTGCCTGGAGAGATGCTCAGTCTTGGTGAATTACTATATGTTTGTTTATCTATCTATCTATCTGTCTATCTATTCATCTATCTACCTACCAAACTACCTACATATCTATATCTTAAAATGCTATTTATTTCTATATAGATGTTATACATGTATATGTATTTTATAGTTATATCTATATTTTATATTTTATAGATGTATATTTTAATATATATCTAACACAGAAACATACATTTATTTTTTCATCCACAACAGGAAATGTCTATGGCTGAAGCAGTTCTAGCTCATACCATGTCATCTGTTCTATATTAGGTGGACGTTTCTCCTTTCTGCTCTTTGAACTTCTGGCATCTTATACAAGGAGTCTGTCTCCAACCGATTCAGACTTCGAGGTACAAGTACAATTGTGTTTTCAATGGTTTCCTGTTGTTCACAGCTCATAAACCAAAACTCAGATAACCCAGTTCTGAATTAACATTTTTTCTTGCAGAAAACGGTGACTTGCAATAACAAATTGTTCATCACAGTAACCACACCTTTTTCACCTTGGTGCCAGTACTTGTAGTACAGGTATTTTGTGGAATTTAATGAACAAATGTATGAATCACAATATTAAATAAACAACGAAGTAATACATGTGTAACTTAACCAGTGTGCTTAACTTGACCTGTAGCTCACCTAACATTATGCAATCTTGTAGTACAGGTATTTTGTGGAATTTAATGAACAAATGTATGAATCAAATATTAAATAAACAACGAAGTAATACATGTGTAACTTAACCAGTGTGCTTAACTTGACCTGTAGCTCACCTAACATTATGCAATCTTGTAAAAACCACTAATCTCTCTGACCAAATCAGCCAAGTGGATAACAGCATGCTGCTGTAGCTAGAACTAGACCCTCAGGAACAAATTGTAGCCTTTTATGTCCTTATCCCCATACCATTTATGATCTTGCACTAGAACAAAATTATATCAGAAGATGTGCACAGGAATGCATGCCGCTGTTTTGTTTCCCAGTTTGACAGAATGACCGTTACAAAGGTTCTTCCTAGAGAGATTGAAAAAGGAGGTGCCAGAAAGCCTGAGGCTGTCACTTCATCAAATCTACACTCATTGTCACTCAAACCTATTCATAGGTTTCTAGAAAATGCACATACATCAACATATCCAGTATGGCTGGTATTGTTATAAATCTGCATCAGTCAAACAACTGTAAACTATGCAAGAAAGTAAGGAAAAGACTGAGTCACATTTTGGTATCGAAGAATCTATTAAGGAATAAACAGGAAAAAGGAAGGAACATTTTACATCAGAACAGGTAAGAAAGTTAATCACAGGACAAAAGAAAGAATGAAAACTGCAGTAATTCAGTATGGCTCCTACTGCACTTTACATGTATTTAAGTTTTATTTTCCATATAAAGAAAATCATAGGTAATATCAAATGTTTGCAAGATATCAGAATTGGGTAGTAGGCCTTGGAAAAGAAAAAAAAAGCATGGACACAACTGTATCAGATCTCATTTTCAGAGAATGAGAAATATTGATGAATCACTGTGGAGAATGAGAGTAAAGCAATGAAGAAAGTCTGAAAGAAAAATACATTATAAAGCTTCTATTCCTTCAAGAGGAAATATATGAAAAGTTGGATGAATGAAACACCTCCCATTAAATTCTACATGATCTGGATTAGTAACACTGAAAATTATGTCCAAAGTGCATCAAACCTCAAATATAAAAAGGAATGAGTGGTAAGGGAGAGAAGTGCCAGACAATGAGAATATCTGAAATGCAGAGAATGAGAATCATCACTAAACTGAATTAAAACACTCTTTTGAACACTGTAAGAACAGACAACAAGAAAGGAAGGCAGCCACATTTTGAAATGCAAACAAAACAAGAGGCAGAGAAATAATTATCATTCTTGAGCAGATGGCAGAGCTAAAAGGGTAGCAGTGTAACTACATGTCACAGCTTCCTAAAGAAATTTTTCAGACTAACATCAGGTACCTTGCAGAGAGGAAGAACTGTAGAACATACTAAATAGCACACAAAGGCAGGTACCAACCAGTAAAGGACAATTTTTTCAGGATCCAGCCCACAGAATAAAGTAAGAAGGTGAAAGATGTAAGAAGTTTCTGAGAGGCTGGCAGTGAAATGGCTAAAGAGGTGATGAAAAGGTTTTTAAAAATTCTTAAAAGCTATTGAGAGGCTATAAAACACTTTATAATTTTCATTTTTATATTTTCAGTCTAGTACATGTTATATTAGAGCTATAGAAAAGACCATGTGTTTTAGAAAGTGGAAGTCTGCTTCGAAATACCTTTTTACCCCTTTATTTTAAGCTTAAGAAATATTATTAGATATCTTATCTCAGAGAGGATGGGCTACAGGGAAAAAATATGTAACAAATATGTTCTTGCTATTGCATTGTTCTGACTTTTCGTTGTAGAGATTAGAAAGGTTAGTCTCTTTCCACCATAGTTGCACCATACTTGTATGCATAGTAATCTCTAAGTCACTTAAATGAAACAGAAGTATGTATTCTGAAACTTCAAATAGTGCTGATGGATTTTTGCATGCTGTTTCAAAATATAGCCATTAGGGTGATTTTTAGGGAAAAATAAGTAAATCGCTAATGAAACTGTGGCAGCAATATTAATATGTAGGAGGCTGTGAAGGTGTATTTTTTTACAATGATCTCTTAATCTATTATATCTCAGCCTAGAAAGCTTCTGAAACAGCAGTAATTCCCAGCATGTAATGACAGTTATATCAAATGTGTGAATTAATTTCATAGCTATGTGAGGTAAACAAACGACATGCAGGAAAAGCCACTTCTCCTGATGACCTATATAGTGCTTTTCACAGGAACAAATCTCTTTTCTAATTTATGCAGCTCATCACTATTAAATATCATCTATTTGCTTAGTTACACAGTTAAGTGATTTAATTGGTGCACAAAGACATTATATACTTGAGTTACTTGGCCTTCAGGACAATGAAGATGAAAGAAGTTCCTTCCTTAAATTCCTTTTGTGGGGAACCATGAGGACCGTAATGATTGCATCTTTGAGGAGAGGAACAAAATAGGGCCAAAGCTGATTTTCAACATAGAAAGATAGCTCAGTTACAGTAAAATTAAATCCCTAAGGTCCATTTGAAAGTCAGCTGCTGCAGATCCTCATACAGTCGCACTAAGGAATTCATTCTGTGTTATCTCCCAGAAGCATAAAAGTACATCAGCTCAGACTTAGAGAAGTTTGTTTGCTTAGATTCTTACCAGAAAATAGAAAGAAGAAATAAGGTTTTTCCTAATTTTTCTTTACAGTCATTAAACAATTCCACAGAGGGAAAAAACAGAATTACGTAGCAGTTTCCCTTCACTGAAACTTAGTGACCAGCAATGACAAGAGCTAAGGACAGCAAAGAGACTTGGTTCATCGCTTTCCTTTCCATTAACCAAGGAAGACACACTACTATGTACACATTCCATTTTTTAGCCTATGTCAGTGCAATGCACATGATTTAGACTGTTAAGGTTATATCTGAAACCTCAAGAACACTGAAGCAAAGACTTTTTTTCTAAATTGAGAGTGGAGTAACCAAGATTGGCGTACAGATTACCAGTTTTCTGGCATGGATCTGTTTAAATTCATAATCATTACCACTACATTTTCATTACTGTATTTCATACAGCACAAGCTGCATGTCCAATATGCTTCATTTTTTCCCTAGCACTTCTGAGCAGGAGGCAACACGAAACCTAGTCCCTTGCAGTCGTTATGTATCCAACTGCCTGTAGAAATCAGCTACCTAACTTTGTTTATACGCCTAAGAAAACCAGGGTGCTCTTTTAATATAACAAATTTAACAAAACCCATCTGGACCTCAAGCTGTGCTCATCATTCCTGTACGTGATAAAATAGTTTGTCAGTCTCGGGGAATTTTGCTGACAGCTTACTGAAACCAGTTACTGCCTAATCCATAAATGAGACAGAACTTCTTTCATCCACATGTGTTTTCTCTTAGTATCTGGGTGGTTGAAAGATCATCACTGCAGAAAGTTTAGATGTATTGCTGTGATAATGGAATCCACTAGCAAAGCGAAGCATAAGAATATAATGTAACCATTGTTGTCATCTATCTGTACTGACAGATATAAATAAGGCCACCAGCACTGCATTTTTTTAACTAAATCTCAAAGCTGCAACAAAGTCGTAAGTAAAGAGTGAAGTACCTACCTCACATTTTCAAGTATTCAATTCCCACAGTTAGTCATACAAGAGTATAGGAAATTTGATGATAAAAATAAATCATAAATCACATCTAAAAGCATTCTCTCCCTTAGGTTACTATTTCTTTTTTAGCATAGATTTTTTTCCACTAATCGCCTAAATAATTCAAACAGATTTTATACTTAGTGGCAAAAAATTATAATCTTCCATAAATAAAGCATATTCCTTGCAAGGAAGTTTCACTTACAGTAAATCAACTTCCTTCATTCTTTTTACAATAAATTTGAAATGTTGCTGTTGGCCCTAGAATTAGATAGGCCAATTATACTTTTTCACATGCAGAATCTCACTCCCCTTCTGTGTGTACAATTGTCACAATTCTGAACTTGGTTAAGGACAGATTATATGCTATTAGGAATGTTAAAAATATTGCCACACTGACCAATTTTTTAAAACTTGGTTAGGAGCCCACCATAGAAAATTTATTATTCTTCCATGCAAACTTTACGCTAAGCGGTGAGAGCCTTCTCCAGAAAACAGTTTAAATATATTCCTGATATGTGATGTTTCCCACAGGAGACACCAATTACGTAGTCACTCAAGAACAACTAGCCTGAATTAGTCTCCTGACTTGCCCATTTCTGCACAAACCTAATCTTGTCAGTCTCACGGTATTCTAATTATAAGGCTTCTGTTCCAAAACAACCTGGCTATGAAAACTGTAGAGTCCTAATGTCATCTTTTGCATCTGTTTGAGCGTTTATTGTCAAAGGGACCAAATGCTGTCTCACTGAGTTTGATACTGAGGTAGGTTGGCTTCAGTGGCATACAGAACAGGCTCAAACCCAGTAATGATCACAGACCTGCAAGCCTGGAAATTAGGATCTGAGTACCATCATTGTCATCACTACCAGGACCACTCTCAAGTTAGGAGAGCGAGACACTAGCTCTGTATAGATAAGAACAAAACTTCCTTGGTCTTCAGCAGGGCCTGAATGCTACCAATTCTGTATCCTGACTGTCTTCTGTGTGACTTCTCAGAGGTATCTCCCTTTCCCATGTACATAATCTATATTTCTCTCAGAAACAGCAGAGACCATCACCTTTACATACTTGTTTAATAAAGTGCACACAGCGGCTTTTTACCTCCTTAGAAATCAGGTTGAAATTAAGCAATATGCTTACTATTCCTTTGCTGAAAGCAACAGAAAAGATAAATTTTCCAATAGAATAATCTAGCCTAAAGCAATTGCAAATATTAAGATATAGCTTCAAAAACTTAAATTATGACATGAAATGTAATTGCTTACTGAACATTTTAGAAAACTACAAAGTCCCTAAAAAGCGTTCCTCTTGTTCAGTGTGTAAGTTTTGCTAACGTTTGCACACATAAAACCACATACATATGAAATGCACTTAAATGTATACAGTGCCTCAAAAAGACACCTTTATATATAGTTTTGAGGAGTTTTGCTTTTGCTGAATATAGAAAATGTGCCATTCAGTTGCCACTAATAATATAATTTTTTGTGTTCCTCTCAACCCCCCCCAAAATCTATTTCTAGATAATAAAGGACCACAGACCAAACTAATTAAAAATCACATGTCATGTGCATTTGCTGAATAATTTTTCCAACATATATATCATGAATAACTTGCTGGCATAAGGCTTCTCCCTGTCATCCATCCCTTTTCACAGTATAAAATGTTACAAACCAGAAAGTCTAAGAATTTTAAAAAGCATATTCAAAACCACAACAGGATAATAAAGTGAGATATAGTTGCACAATAAATGCGTAATAATAAGCTGCCTTAAAGATTAGCAGCCACTATGAAAGGATAAATAGCTTTGTTTAGCACCACTACTTTAGAAAAAAGAAAAATTACTCTGTTATTGATAGTAGTTAGATTATCTCTTGATTTAATAATTTCACACAAAAAAGGTGAAGAATGTGACATTATTATACACCTCAGATTTTACCACTGTTCAATACTCTTCGTTCAACGAAAGAGGAAGGTTTAAATACCTGTATGAAACTACTTTTTGCCAAAAAATGTTAAAGGTATCAAGTGTTTCAAGTGTCCATGGAGCAGCCCTATGAGTTCCTTAGGACTTTCTAAATCATGAACTTCTTCCCTGTAAGTCAGTCAGTCATGTAATGCTGAGACACAGTTACCAGGAAAGAAATCATCCTTGGGAGTCATATAAACTGCCTGCCCACATTTCAGACGGCAAAAGTTAAGCAAGAGGCAAGAGGAATCCCATTGAAGGCGTCTTTTCTTTTTTAATTTTGTATTTTGGCTTCTGTCTAAATGGAAGCTTTTATTTACTCAATAACAGCTTAAAAATAAAAAGCTGAATCCCTTTCAAAAAATATTTGTTTTGATGGAAAAAAAATTAAATTAAATGACTGCTATGAAATAAATGTTGCTAAGTCCATCACAGAGATTTCATATCAATGTATACTTGTATATATTGGGCATATGCCCATCAATTTGTGGAAAACCTGTTTTTCAGATGCAGTAATTTTTCTTGGAAGGGGATATTTTACGCTAATTTACTAATATTACTTCAAAACAGCAACAAATTCAATTAGTGTTATAAAATAATTTGTTTCTAAGTCCTGGAGCTCCTTGTTTTGCTAGCAGCTCAGAATACAAGATTTATTTGCAACAGAGGACAGAAAACTTCCATGAAGAAGAAAGCTCTTAGAAGTAGGGACCTTTCTCTGTCCTTAAAGGCTTTAATAAAAAATCTATGGATAGAGAAAATCATATTCTCTCCAGCAGTAGAGAAGTGTATGGTGACAAACATCAAACTTCTGTATATGCGAAAGCAAACAGAAAAATACTTGTTTTCTGTTTACACATAGGAAATAAAAGTGATGGTATCAATCTTGGTGTAATTACTATTTACATAGAAACATTTTGCAGTTGAAACATAGTCATGAATAGAAATTTAATCAAAGAATGAAATTATTTTAAACTTCCAGCATTACTGTAGAAGGTCTAAACACACTGATGGAAAACGAAATTCTGTTAAACCAGCCATAGCTGTCACTTTACAAAGGTATGAATGCCAGGGTTCTTGACATGGAATGGTTGCCTTTCCTTGTAATGAAGTATATTCAAATGTAGCAAAGTAGAAAAGGAGAAAAAGGCACTGAAGGACCATGAGATCTTGGGGAATTATAATGAATAGAAAGCTTTATAAAAAATTCATCCTCTCTTTGCCTGTCATTCCTGAACAGACAAAGGACTAGTGTGAAATTGCTGGCTTCCAAATAGTAAACAACTGCTTTGCCCCAAGCTTTTTTTGACAAATAGAATTCGTTGCAATAGTGGTGACCTATAAAGGAACACAGTAACTATTTTTCAATTGAAAATTGACCATGGATAAATTAGAAAAGCAGGAAATGTTTCAGTTCTTTTACTAAATTATAAACAAAAACCAATGAAGCTGGCTAAGCCTTTAATTCTGCTGATTAAAGCAGCGGACACTTCTAGACCTATGTTCAAAATGTCTTCCTTATGATAGGAAAAAACATTTAATTTCTTAATAACAATATGTTATTGCCTCTTATGCAGTATTAAATATCCTTCAGAAAGCAGAAGTTTGATTTCAGAAAATGTTGAGTGGCAAACTCTTCTAGGATCACACCACAGGTCTCTTGATTATATGTTAATACTAAACTTCGCGGAGAAAGCATTAAAAGATATTAATTTTCAGTAGCAGAGAAAAAAATGCATTTCAAACTCTAATGCTCAAGGCAAGCACAAGTGTATCTTTTTTATTTAATAAAATGAAGTAGATAAAATGGCATTAGCACCACTTTCTTATAAACATATTTTTACATTTTCCTATATGATTTAACTTCATTCCGAGTTTCAAGATAAAGATTTCTACTGGGCTGAAGTGTAAAAAGTTTCTTCAACTGACAGAGAAATATGTTTATTATAAACATGAAAGTGTAATTTAGATATGAATAGACTCAAACCCCAAAGTTTCATTACCATAGTCTGATATTTGTAATTCATCTAAGATCATTGATTTATCACATTCTAGACAGATAATTATTCAGTAAATACGCAAAAATACTTAAACAAGCAAATAATAAATCAAAGTATTAAACACAACACAGCAATATCTAAACCCCTGCATTAAGAACTACACTTTACATAGTCCTAGATGTGAATGGCTTTTTTTTTAACTTCCTCAATAAAGTATATGTTGCTAATATGCTTTCATTTACCTTCTCAAAATAATGTTTTCAGCTTCAGTCTGAAAGGAATATAATTCAGCAATTAAAGATTCTCTTGAGGGCTTTGCTTTCCTAAAACTAAATAATAAAATGACCACTTAAAAAACCCAACTAGATTAAGGACATTTCTTTCCCCTTTCAAAAAACATTCAAATAGAATTAAGTACTCAAACCCAGAAAGGATGGGGATGCAAAGAGTTTATAACAAATTAAATTGTTAATTGTGCCTTCATGTATTTTGCTAATTTGAAACTGTTCATTTTGATGTCGAACTGGGTAGGTGAGGAAAACATGAAAATAACCAGTGTATTAACCCTATGGTGTGCTGTCTTCTATTTTACAAAGGGCAGTACTCTCAGTAACAAAATGAAAGAATATCTCAAAATTAATTGAAATTTGAATTAAATTTAACTGAGAATGTTCTCTGCTCCCATTCTAGGTTTACTCCCAAGATATGCAAGCTCAATACCAAACAAGCACTTAATATTTTCCTATATCGATTGCAAAAATAGCTAAGAAAAAAAGGAAAAAACAGTCTTTTGTATTTTGAAAGTAGCCTAATTTTTCTGCAAAAACTTGTATTTTTTTCAACAGAAAAATAAAAAGCTTCTACACCTGAGAAAATTAATTTTTTAACCTACCTCGACTGCATATCTTGGTGTGTTTTGGACTGGCTGCTCTCAGCTGGAGGTGAAGGGACTTGCTGTTGTAGCTCCACCAAAGACTGGTAGTACTGTTGCTGATGATGTTGCTGCTGTTTGTACCGAGACAAACTGAAAAACAGCCCTAAAATGGCTTTCAAATTTCCATTCCTTATTTCTATTAAAAAGAAAAAAAAAAGACAAAGAAGTGAAAAATACTGTGGTTTTAGATTTCCGTTTTGTAAATTTTTTATAATAAAATATCTCTGTACATACCTATAGCTATGCAATGTTTATACCTTGCATCTCTTCATCTCTCTCTAATATCAGGGGACATTGATGGGTCACATATGCATGGCCATAAAGTAGACCAAACACCTCTTCCTCAGTACAGTATCAATATTCTCAGTAAGCAGAGGGGCATTCAGAAAAATCTGAATTCTTTCTGGCCTTAGGTACATATCCAGTCTACCCCATGGCTTTCAATTATTCTTCTTGCTTTTGGGACAAATTGTGTGCACACTGGGAGTAAACAGTGAGTTCCAGATAAATCAGAATGAGGAGATGGTAACAGTCTTGTGGATGAGCATACATCCACTCACAATAAGTTTTAAAAAAACATTAGAGAAGGAGATTAATGGAAAATATCTATTCAAAGGAGTGATTGTAAGGTTCATAATTACATCTTTGAATTTTTTTACACTGCTACTATTGATTAATGAAGACTTCAAAACTACAGCTTTCACATGAGGCTAAAATAGCTACCCATATGAAATTCTGGTGAGCCACAGCAGCATCCTCACGTCTCCCATTCCTTTCATAGCCCTTCTCCAGTCTGAGATGAAGATTTTAGAAGGATAATGTTATTCTTTGCTCATAAAGGATCTTTGTGTCCAAAAAAGAAGCCTCAAGAGGCTTTAATGAAATTATCTGCAGCACTTAGGTCTGTTCCTAACCTCATTGTTAATTTTCTTTGGCATTAAACTTCTTGTGAAAGGTTTTCATTAGGTCTATATCATTTTGGTTAAAAAGCTATAACATGCAACACTGCAATCTTTTTGCTTTCGCTGCAGATCTAAATACTGAGCTGTATGTGCTACACAGCCTTTCTCAGTATAATTTTAAAAGCAGAATTTATACATAATGACTGTCATATTCATGTCCTTTAAATCATACGTATTTTCTTTCAATAGGATTAGGTGAAATGTTAGTACAAATATTAACAAGCTAGCAAACACCGGAGCCCTTTCACTCTCAACCTGTTCTTCAAAAGCAAACACAATCCTGGACACTTGAATATTCTTTGCAAAATGAAAGTTTGTTCTAACTATCCATACTTTGTCATCGTCCCTGTAAAGATTCTGCAGGATCTGTGATTCCCCTGGAGGCGCAAGAGATACACTGAAAAACTTTCTCAGAAATAGAAAACTTTTTAAGCAGCTGTGACTTTTGCAGTCACATTGGTTTCAAGGAAGATCATTACCAAGGAACATAGAAAACTTACATTTAAAAATATCTTTAAAAAACCCACAAGAAAACACATAACTATTCCTCTTTAAGCTGTTCTGATTCTAAAAGTTTTTCTGTATGTGATACCAGTTTATTTAATCTTACAATTTTGCATCACTTAACGTTCAGAAAAAGAACCCTTTCTTAAATCCCACTCAGCATTTTTTATCTTAAAATTACACTCTTTTTCGTGTTAGACGATATTTTCTGCTATTTCTAAAGAAGACTGTTTTCCAGTTTTGAATTTCTTTTTCTTTCCTGGTTTAAACAAGTTGGAAAATGTCTCTCAAACAGAAAAAAAACAGGAAGTTCTAATATGTACTAAACACTATTAGGGAGAAGAAGGGGAATGTTTCTCTTTGTAGCAACTGGCTTATTTGTCATTTGGGTTCTCCAGTAGAGATTCTGCACTCAAGATCTGAAAATTACTTTTGATCTAGACCTCCTTGCTCAAGTGCCAAAATGAGGTAGGAAACTGGTTGTGAAATCTTCAGTCTTGTTAGGCTTATAGTTTACTGTTCCAGAAACTGCCTGATCATTAATAAATGACCCAGCAGTGACAAGAAACAGACTGACGGTTTCTAAACTTAATTGATTTTAAACACAAAAGTGCTGACAAAACCTTATAAAGGTAACTTGACAATTTTATGACAAAAAAGTGCCTGTTTTTCTCAACTTCTCCTCAAGAAAATTGTAATATGCAGGATTACAGATTTTTTAAAATGGTATATTTAAGCAAATCTCACTTTTGTGATACTCTGAACTAAATTAATTACAAACATATTAGCAGATTTAAAGTAGATACATGACCAAATGCAAAACAGCATAACTAATTTTACTTCAGTACTCAAGGTCTGCCTTATTAAAATTCTATTTTAAAGATTGTTGAAAGCTTAAAAAAACAGTCCTTACATTTAACACTGTGTAGTATTATTGATTTAGTAGAATTTGAACTTAGTGCCACATATCTGAAGCTTATATTCTAGCAAAAAAAAATGGTTTTCCAAAAAAAAGTTATGAATAAATTACTGTATTACATAATGCATTCAGATTTTGATTTGACAAGGTACAGAAACAAAGTGTCATCTGCTGTGTCATGGTATTAAACAATGAAGCATTCTCATGAAATAAACTGATGCTCTACACACATTTGATTGTTATTTCATATGCAGGTAAAAGTAGGCTGCACTAAAAAATTCAAGTTCTAAACAGCTGTGAGATGAATGGTAACATGTAACTATTCTGTGTTCTCATGCATCAACATATCTACAGTATATGCAGATGTGTTTTTAAATCAGTTAAGGAGCTTTCCATAAGTAGACAATCAAGGTGAGTGGATACTATACAGAGGACAGGCTGTGTTACAGTTCTGCTAAGGTACTAGAAAGGTGGAAATGGTAAAAGATAATAATTCCAAGTTAATTTTAAAATACAACAGTGGTTAGCATTAACAATTTTTTCTCTCAATATATTCTAAAATTCAATTGAAATTACCATCTCTGGAAAAAATTTATTTTTCCCTCTATATTTTTTGTTGTGCTATGAGGAAAGCAAATATATAGCATTGTGTCTTGTTAATACCTGTTGCCTTCAGCTGTCATGGAAGTCAGAAGGATTTTGAAGGTGCACAGCCCCTTGCAGAACTACTCAGTTACAGGACAAATCTTTGTATACATTTTTCTTAATTTACAAGTTCAAGTATCCTCTTGACTTAATTTTACATTAATAAGGCAAATAATAAATGCTAATTAAGATAATTGGTATTTTAATGGTTTTGATTTAATACGTTTATTAACTTAGTTGTAGCTGTATTAGGCAGTAACTTGAGGTGACTAATATACCAAAAAAGGACTATAAACAACAAGATCATTCATTCTTTCTCTTAATATATGACATCAAAAGAATACAATAATTTTCAGACTCATCCTGACAGCATTACTACTAACAATAACTTTGCTTAAACAAATAATCTTCTCTGAGTTTACTTAACTGAGCAAGACTCTCATACTCATTTTTGTTATAACAATCCCACATACAAACAAGTTTAAAAGTACGCTTGGGAAGCCCTGTACCTATATAATATCGTGGGTGGTAACATGAAAAGATTAAAACGATTGAAAAAAATATTATTTTTATATCTCTCAGGCTTCATAAACATTGAATTTATTAGTTCAATCTCAAGATAAAATTCAAAAGAAATCTAAACTTCTCTCTCATTTGCTATCACTAATATGCTTTGCATGATCTTTGGGACAGCTGAGCTTGGTATTTAGGTGTAAATAATTTGCATTAAGAAAATCAATTATCGGGGAAAAAAATCCTATTATTTGTTCTGATGATCTGTTTCTCTTACCTTCTGCAGAAAGACCTTGCACATTTACGCCTCTGGCTGCCAGGAAGCTGAGGCAGACATCAACATTCTCAATCTGCAATATGAACAGAAATAACAAGCAGCATAAGACTATTTGACAAAATGTAGAAATGCAGGGGGAAAAAAAAAAGAAACAGCTCAGGAATGAATACTTTACATTCATTGCATACTGCAGCTCTTTACCAAAGTTTAACAAGAATGATTACTGCTAATTGGGGAATTGATATAAAGCTTTCATTGTCCGCTTTGGTGCTTAAAAACAATTCATAAATGCTCGATCCAGAATGGCATGCTGGCAAATCAGCAACCCACCTACTTAACATAAAACTGGATTTTATAAGCTACAAACAAGCAGCAATGAAAGCATCCACAGTGGAACAGACACTGAGTATATGGCTGGAGATGTGGTTGACTGAGTTAACTAAAAAATGTAAGCAAAAACCTCCAACAAATGTATTAGCAAAGGTATTTTCTTAGGATGATGTAGAATTTTGTGAAAAATGAAGTCACAACAATGGTTTGTTCTCCATTTTTTCCCTTCAAATCTTATGCTAAATACTTTTAATTTATTTGATGTTCATGCTTCTTGGAAGAGTGCTCGCCTAGTGAAGGACATGGTGGTGACGTCTACCGGTGGTTTAGAAGAAATCTGCTGTTACCACAGAGAGCTTTAGATAAGAGAAGAACATATAGCCTAAATGTAGATTAATAAAAGCATAAAAACTCCGCCTCTAAAACATGTAATGACAGAATCGATTTGACTCCTCTCCTGTGTCTATTTCTAGTAGATTAGGGAGTCAGAATGTTCCAAAAGGTTCTTCTGAGTCACCATACCCAGGCCTCCCAGGATTAATGAAGTAAACATGCAACTATAAATGTACAGTATTTTATCTCACAGGTTTGTATTGAAATATGCTGCTATGAGAGCAGAAAAAATGCTAGAGAGGTGTTCTTTGTCAAATGCCTTCAACAGACTTGATTCTAAACTGCATTTTTCATTACTATTACTTTTCTCAAGGCAATTAAGACCACAGAAATATAATCCTGCAGTAGATCATGTCCATGCAGTTAATTTTATTTGAATGTTTACACATTTTACAATGCCTCATATCAAGAGTTTTCAGTCATCAAAATATGAGGGGTAAATTTATTCCTTGAATAAAAGCCACTTAATCCTTGGCAGTATCTTTTCTTGCCTAGCACGAGGGCCTTTTCTTATTGTCATCTTTCTATGATTGCAGTTCAGCCATTATTCTCGGAATGTGATATTAGCTAGAAGGAATATAAATATAGTTTTTACTACTGACCCTAGAAGTATGTATTATAAGATCATAGAATGGCCTAGGCTGGAAGGAACCTTAGAGATAATTTTTAATCCAGCCTCCCTACCCCCAGGGATGTCACCTCTCAACTAGATCAGGCAACACATGGGGACCGAACAGGAATTATGAACACACAGACCCTCTTGATCCACAGGTAGTACTTAGAGACTTAGAAGCACCTGCAAAATTTTGAGACGCGCGCTTTTTAAACTCCAAAGTGTTAGCAAAAACATCTTCAGAAAACTCTTTTCAAACACTTCTTTTAAAGGACATGCTACCATTTATAGGGCATGATAAATAATCTCTCTCCTGAATTCATTAAAAAAACCAAAACCCCAAACCCTGCAGCTAACACTAACTAAAGTTACTCCAAAACCATAAAGCTTTCATAAATCATTTTGGAGAGTGTCACCAATTTACACAGCTGTGAATGTGGAAAAACCATCCTAAAATCAAAGGGGTTACTCCAGCTCTGTTCCAGCACAGTAACTGCAGAAATTCAGGCATTAACTCTGTTGTTTTCTTAAATGTTTATGTAGTTTTACACCATGAAAACCCCCAAACTAACTGGGTCATTTCGTAAGGTATAGAGATGTGACCCAACTAAGTCAGTTGCCAGCTGGCTGCCACTAAAATAGGAAGTCCTGCTTCTTCCTCACCTCCTCTTCCTCCCAGGTGTGGGGCCCTGCCGCTGCTGCCTTTGCTGGGCTTCAGTGCTCCTCCAAGCGCCCCAGGATCTGGCTCCGCACCGAAAACTCGCCCAGTGAAAAAGGCAAAGGTGTTTTAGTCACTCCAGTTTCCCGTGCAGTCAGATGAGCACAGGAGTCAGCAGCGGGGAGGGTGCGTCCCAGCCTGAGTAAGGCATGGATTTGGGAGAGGACAAGGGAGGTGGGAGGGAGGGACAACCAGATGGTGCTACTCCTGATGCCAACGGCAAGGCACCGGGCTGGCTCAGCCCTGACCTCCAACTACACTCCTGTCTCAGTCGTGAAAATACTGCACATGATGAGAGTATTTCTACTTGACCTTTAAACAATGTCAGCTGCATAAGAGAACAATCAGAATGGAAATTTTCCTGTCCTGAAGAATTAAAGAAATAGAGATTTGTTTGGATATTAGCTGTATAGGTGAGTGTCGCTTTGAACTTTTAAATCAGCTGTAATGCAGAATCAACTACTTCAAAGATGGGAAATTTTGCTCTACAAGTACTGGAAGCCAAAAAAACCAGAAAAAAAGCAAAATAAAAAAAGAAGAAAAATCAGACTGATGTCAGTAGCACTCATTTCCAAATAACTGAAACAATATTTTCTAGCAGACCTGCTAGTATAACCAAGACATTTTTTCATAATGGGCGTGTATCCTCAGCAATAGTTCAGGAGACCATAGCTTTAAACAAAACCCAATTTATTAGAGAACATTTAAGTCCTAATGTGCTCAGAAAACATCTCAATATCTGTTTGCAATAATAAATATTCAATATATAGTAAGCCTGATACATAAACCTTGACATAAATTGAAGGCGAAAAAATCCTGTAGAACAGCACCTTGTTGCTTTATGAGTCTGCTTCTACAGTATGTGTCTTTGGAGTCACATCTCCCAAACTCTCAGACACAGCTAGTCATTACCATTAACACCAATGACTCAATATACTGCAGAACTACAAAGCAAATTCTGTTTTCCCTCCTAGTTCTTTCTGTAATAGCAGCCCTTGGTCCAAAGTCATCCCTCTTGGTGATGGTGTATGAAGTAATAGCAGTGGACAACTTTCAGGCAATGGACTGCGGTTGCACTGTTAGCCTTATAATAAAGTCTTGTTTTGACTTGTGAATTGAGCAAGTTTCATGTGGCAACTCACAGCCACATAATACACTGAAAATGTCAGAACATGACTCTTACAGTCAGTTTTCTGATAATAACTGCAGTTACTATACAACTCTCAGAAACTGTTAGGAAATTCAATGAGACATGCATTAATGCATTCTTGGCTTATTTTTACTTTCTTTCCTCTCCAGTCTAGAAGATGTTAGCCTTAAAATTGTCTCATTTTGTAGCTTACAGTGTGTCTCTAAACATTGCTTTAATTACCTACTTCTTGCCTTGGCAAGCCACAGTTTTTCTTTGAACTCAAACCCTAGCAGTCTCAAACACTTTTTATTCAAACTGACTAACAGATGAGATTAATTTTGCAATTACAAAAGTTCTAAGAGATGTCAAGCAGCTTCCACTCCTCAATACTGTTTCAATCAGGAGTGGTATGAATCCCTGAAGCCCATGTTTATTTAAGTAGTTAGTGGTGGAGTGGTTACACACTGGGGTAAACTCTTCCTAGAGCTGACACTGCATGTGTAGAACTCTACCTGCTTATATATTAAGGACTGAAGATTTTGCAGTGTAACACTTGACATATGCACCAGACAAATTTTGTAACTTACATATGTCCACAATTTTGTAGTGAATTTTTCAAGCAGAAAGCACCAGCTTATGAAAGAGCTGATGTTCCTCATTAGTGTGAATAGTATCACCAGAATTACAAAGTGAGGTTGCAGAAGGAAGTTGATTACAGTACAGCATTCAGGATATACAGATATATATATTCAGGATATACAGATTGACTCCAAATCTTACATAACAAGACACAGAAAGTGACTTGATTGTGCAAAGAGTCTTCGACAGGGGCATGTTGCCAAGATCAGACTGTTGCTGAACAGCTCTCTATCAGTGTAAACTCGCAAAATTTTTGTTCCAGGACACTTATATGCCACGTTAAAGGTATTAAAACCTATAAATAGAATAAAGAATTAATGATATAACAGTAAACCTTCATTGCCATGTAGACATTTGGCCACTTCGCAGTTCAATTAGCCATGTTGAAAGTCAACAAATACTACGTGAGATTGCTTTTCAGAGGTAAAAAACCACCTCTCTCTGATAATATGATCATTTTTTTAAATCAAAACTCAAGGATAATATGTCAAATTCTGAAACATGGCTCCAGCTTCGTGGATGCAGATAAATTCAGCTAAGGGGATGATAATTTAGGAATTAAGATTCATGGACATAATTAGGTAAATAGCACCACTTGATGCTTTTTATATTAAGCCTCCTGAGCTATGCTTACAATATATTAAGCTTCTTTCATAAATCAGATCCTTTTAATATTGTTCATACACACAGCATTATGAAAAAGGCACCTGAAATACTTACACCATAAATACTAGTGAGACCCAAGATATTTCTACACCCACATTTTAATGAGTTATAGTCCAAATGATGATGTACAAATAAGCAGCAACATCATAACTCTGATACTAACACTATGACCTTACATGGCCGGCAAAGAAGACACATTGCAAATCTGCTGTAACGTATTATATTGCGTAGTTGTGGGTAATCTGCTTTTGACTGGAAGTTATTTGAAATTTTACTGACAGAAATAAATCACTAAACCAGACTGTGGGACTTGCATGTAGATAAACAGTAGTACTTAATACCCAACAGTGAGCAGACTTACAGGAAGAACTCATTTGTGGGATTATACTCACCAGTGACTCAATATATAGAATATGTCTATTTATTATAATTATTTTTGCTGCTACCAATACTGACTTTCATCTCTTTTGTCTGTCAGACAACGATTTCTTCACTTCCAAACACAAATTTAATTGTGGGACGCTCAGAAGACAAGTAATTGTGATTAATAGAGCACTCCATTTTTCTGAATTTATAAGAAGCTCTGAAAAATATCTTAGTTTGACTGTCTCTTGATAAGTTTAAAACAATATAGTTTACAAGAACATACAGACAGATACATAAGTTAGTTATTTGTCTCCTTGGAGCTGGGTTCCTCCTGCT
>NW_009728110.1:0-47419 GCF_000703405.1 Apaloderma vittatum | reverse complement strand
AGGTCGTGGGTTTGATTCCCGCTCGGTCCCCATGTGTTGCCTGATCTAGATGGGAGGTGGTGTCCCTGCCCATGACAGGGAGGTTGGACTAGATGATCTCTAAGGTCCCTTCCAACCTAGGCCATTCTATGGTTCTATGAATATGACATCTTATTATTACAGAGTGTTTCTCTCTATATATGCTCCTAGAATACTCTTGATATTTTGGCAGCAAAAGTAAAACAGTAATTTCTGTTAGCACTTCATTCAGCACTATCTTCCACAGCTTCCTGTGTGTTTTGATGTTCTAATTCATGAACAAAAGCCCCAGATAAAATTTGGCAAAGGATTTGCTCTGCAGAAGTTTTCTAATGTTGCTCACGGCTGATTAGGGACACTCATGGAAACAGTCTGCAGCAGAAACCCAGAGACTCACATGTATATTCATCTTCCAGAGCACAGAAACTCCATAAAAAAACCCCTCTTCAGTATTTGTTGCTTTTTTTTTTCCAATATCAATATTAAATAGTGGACCTTTGAGATTAGTATTACAGCACGAGATATTCTGTGTCACAGTAATTGTATTTTAAACACATTTTACCAGCAAGATTTCTTCCTGCATTTCCCTAGAGTACTGACTTGATTTGACCTGTATTTGACTCTTTCTTTTGCATGTAGATTACTCACTAATATAATTTGTGGAGGTCAATAGATTTAAATAAATGCAGAATTAGAAAATAAATTGTTGTCATTACACAGCTCATTCTCATTCAATTTCCATAGCACTAGTAGAATCATAATCAAATAAAGATACTATTCAGGCCTTACAGGTAGCACCCAGGACTTAAAATATTTACTATACACACACTGCATAAAATTAATAAAATGAAAAATGGAAAAGCAGATACTGTTTTATCTGTCTGAATTTCACATGGACTGAGCACAGAAGACGACAGACTTAGTTTTTTAGTTCTAGCTACTTTCTTAGTAGTAGGTGAAGTGCCAGTGCACTGGCTTTGACTGTAGGCTCTAACAAAAACCAGATTCAGGCAAGTATGTGTGGATAAAGCAGTTTTGATGCACACGCTGGAGATGGTGAGAGAATGAATCTGTCCATGGTAGACTTAAGTTATACAGAATGCTCAGGAAGAGATTGAAAAATATTTCAAGGTAGGCATGGCCTAAACTCTGATCTTCCCTTGTCTAACAGAGAACAGAATGAGAATTGGTCCTGTACGCTCTCACAGATACCTCTTTAAACCTATACACACACACAACCTAAAAGGTCTTTTTTTTTTTTCCCCAACATATAGTCTTGCACAACCTGCTACACCTAAAGCTCTTTGCAGATATTGAGACTAGCAAGTTTATTTCACTTTCTGTTCTTAATTGACTCATCCATTGCACACATTGTGACTTGTTGACAACGCACTTGTGGTGTGGGAAACACCCAGATTTTTAGTTTGCCTTGTAGCTTTGTTCCTTCTGGGTTTTCTTCCCAGCTGGTTTCACTAGTTTGTATTCCTGTTTTACCTCTCCTTACAGCAAAGGACTAGAAAGCTGACATGTGTTTTTATCCTCAGTTTTATCATTAAGATCATATAACAAAGCTGGACTTCATAAAGCAAGCAGGTGGACATTCAGCAGAATAAGCTCAGGTCCAATACTTCCTTCACCAAAAGCTAAAGATCAAACAACTCAGGGACCTTCTCCATTTTAACCGTGGGAACTGAATATTCTGCCCATTGTTCTACTTATTATCATGGTTTCATTGTACACATCTACATGTACTGTGATTTTGTCGGGCTGAGTATTAGGTCCAAATGCCCATTTGTGATCTCTAGCTTACACCAAGTATGTTCAAGCTGAGTCAAAAACATTATTCTTGATTAAAACTAGTATACCAAAGTGGAGGATCCTACTACAAAAAACATTTTTTCCCAACCCCCTCTCTACTATAGTGAGAACAAAAGAGTAGGGTTAAACACTTTCAAAGGGAACAATGTGAAATAAATTCCTATGGGCTCATTTTACAGGCATTATAGTTGAACTAACAAGCTGACTCTTTTGATACACCACAGGTTAAACTAGTTTCACACATCTGAAAGCAAGCCATTTGCTTTCTTGTCTCTTGCATATTTGAAGTTGGGTATGCTTATTAACATATACATGTGTCCATCCTAAACTAATTCTAAAAGATTTTTATTACTAAGGAAGACTATCTGAAAGTCTTATATTTCCATCAGAATTTCCTGTAAAGAAACCGTACACAGTATGATTATGTAATAAACAAATATTTTTTACTACTACTTAATAAAGGACACTTGGAAGAACAGAGAATAAACCCTAATCCTGAAGTAAATGCAATGCAAAGAAATGTGGCCCAGAGTAATGCAAAACTGTGCAAACTGTGACCCAACTGAGGAACCTCTTTAGTTTCAATTTTGTGGTCTCTGTGCAAGATGCTGGCATGGCAGGCTGCATGTTGCACTGTTCCCTTGACCAAAGACTAGCAAGATCGAGTGAAATTTGCCATGAATTCTCTGTTCATTTTGTAGAAATGGTGGCAATTAGAGGAAAGGGAAAATTGGGAGAAAAGCAAGCTCTCTCAAAACTTGCAAAAGCACAAAGAAGAGTAAAGACGTGAAAATCACGTTATTTACATTCTAGTAATTTATTTCCCATGAGCTCCTAGCATGACAGCTTATTGCAGTATCTTTTTTTGTAGCTCTGCTCGAAGGCAATGTCAAGTTTCCATGGTTGGTGTAAATTTGAAAACCCACCCAGATAAAACAGGTGTTAGCAGTCCTGCTGGGACATATTAAGTGCATTCTGCTGACTTGATGTTGCACGTGGCCTGTTACCTCACCCAGATGTAAGGCACATTCTATTTTTTTCATGGAAATTATAATGCGTTTCAGGGTGCTAAGCAGAGTATACTGACACGCACACACGTTCAGCTTAGCTTTTTTTCTAACAAACTCCTCATTACTTGCAATAGAATAATTTCAGAAGCATTTAATAAAAATAACTATCAGTGAGCCATATAATATCAGTCCAAAAAACTGTTCCAAACTAAGCATTGACTTTGCAATAAGAGACCACATATGCAAATTAAAAACTGATTTACTGGAGGCATTTGGGGAGAATTTTACCTTAGAGAATAATAACTGCTGGTATGTAGAAGGCCTCCCAGGCAAAAATTTTTAGGAAATGATGCTGGAGTTATTTAATTATTAGTTATTTTTTTGAGGAAAGTATGATGGTATTATTTAAAACTGAAATACCTTCCACTTCCTTTTCCAACAGATATTAAGGGACAAGCACATCAAATTCTTCCAACATGCACTCCAAACACGAAATATGACCAGTAAACCCAGAAATGTGAAAACAAATTAACTTCTCAAATACTTGGATAATTCAAGAGAAGTATATACTGACCTGCTGATAAAAGAATGCATGAGGTCACTGTTGAGGTCAGAGTTTGAGCTGGAGTGTGTATTGTTTTTAAGAAAATGATACAGTGGGATATGGATCCCTTTCGTATTAGTGTCAATTCTGTCAGGGACATGGAAGTGACAATTTGTGTGGCAGATTTTTCACCAAGGCCCTGACCTGGTGCTTGGAAAGTTTGGGGTGAGTGTGTGATAATCTCTGTAATGTCAAATAGAACCTGTCTGCTGTTTCTTCTGTTTGCACACAACAAGTTAATGAACAATTCACTTATTCTAAATAAAAGCATTAATCCTAATCGTAATTTTTAGCTGGCAAAACAGATCATTAAGAACATCTGCTGGTCATTTTCAAATATAAAAGCCTATCTACAAACACCCCCAAAGCCATACGAGAATCCAAAATTTTACTCTGTTCATCTATATAACTTGTGTGAGCTTGCTTCCTGACTTCCTTTCATATTCACTCTTCCTTCTCTCTTGTCTGCATTTGCTCTACCCATTTCTATACTTACAGCAGACATCGTAAAGCACAGAATACAATGGTAATTTCTGAAGTGTTTTTGTGCTCTCATAGTAGAAATTGCAAGAAGAAAGTTCTGGATTTTTGATCAGAACGTAGTGCTGGATTTGGCCTGAATAGACTCCTGGACTGGGATTCAGAAAACCGTGAAAGTATTTCAGCTTCAATAACGCACATTAATTATTTAGAAAGCTAAAATATGACTCCACGGCAGCATGGGTCAAAAGAAAAAGACCAGGCAAAAGTTCTTTTCCAGAGTCTCAACCCCTACTTCAGTGCTCTCATGTCTGCAGGCCTGTGGCCACTGCCACTGTGAAAGAGCCCTACACATACACACAAAATTGGAGATAAATGCTGCCCTGGGAGGACATTTTTTAAGGCAATGATAAAAGGAACTCTGTTTAAGCTCAGAGTTTTTTAAAGCAATGCATCACTTTAGCGAGCCTGTCTACAACCTTTTTTTTAGTTATGCAACACTTCGGAGTCAGCAAGGTACCACCATCTAAATATTTATGGAACATGGCAACTTCCGAAAATTGGAAGGTAATGTGAAAATGCATGCTTCTTTAAAACAGAGGAGTTTCTCTCCATTAGGTCAAAAGAGAGTCTACAACAGAGTGCTCATTTACTAGATTTAATTAAATCTTTGAAAGCATTCCAGTTCTCTCCTTCACAACTATTTAGCACATAGCAACTTCATTTAGCTCGTCAAAAAAAAAAGCAGCTTTTAGAAGTAAGGGCAATTACAACCAGTAATTACAAAACAGATAAACTAAGGGCATTTCACTGCATCTCTTGAACTTTGGAAGAGGAATCCACCCAGATGGACTTTCTTGACTACACCAAAAGTCAAAACATTACAATATGTGCATGGGAAACACCGATGATTTCTGTTATCCTTCTGGCCCTTAGATTGTATAAACACTCTGATGTTTTTTTAATTATATTTTGCATATTACCCTGAAAATAATTTATAAAATATTGACTCCTGAGAAGAAAAATTATAAAAATACTTGTAATTAGCAACCTCTAAAAGTACTGTCTAGAGACTTCTGTAATCTAATGTTATGTGTCTGGTCCTCCAGCTGGAACTTAAAGTCCGTGGAAAGATATGTGTGGGAGAGAATGTAACATTAGTCACTGGTTTTCCTTTATGTTTAGTTTTCATATTACTGAATCAAATTGATCTAAAACATAAAAAAGGACTCAAAAAACCAAAATCAATGATGAATTGATGTCACAGGTTATTAAAACTGTTCAAATTAAACCAGACATTTTTAAAACCAATAGGGATTACACAAAAGACTCAGATTCAGGCTTTCATTTTTGCTAGTGTACCTTAGCAGTGTATTTTATACCATGTTTAGCGTAATATACAAATAAATATTAGGTCATGCTGTTTATGTCTTCACACCATGCTTATAAACAGCCTTAACAATTATCTCTTTGCTTTGCTCTCATAACCATGGGAAGCATTTTCCATATTTTCACAAGATCTTGTGTCTAGATTCTTAGTCAAGGAAAATAAAAGCACCTGAAGCCACAGAAGGCAATGCGATATCAGTTCTCAAGTTCAATAGGACCAGGATTCTTTGTGAATTCTTAGCCAAATGATAGAATAGAAACATCCGAAGGGTTTAAGGCTATAAAATGAGGCCTGAACAAGCACTTACTGCTTGTTGTCACTTTACTTCCAGTTGCAGGCAATGAAGTGTGAAGTGTAGGAGGAAACAAGGTTTTAAATAGTTATCCAAGTGTTTCCAAGTTCCAAAATACAGCCAGTAATATTTGAAAAATAAGCACTTACTGGGCTTTGGAGGGGGCAAATGTCTTCAAAAATGTTAATTTATATGATGTAACAATATAAATCTTTCAAAACTGTTTATGCTAAGAAATCCAAATAGAAGCCTTATATATACAAGAGCTGTGAAGACACCCTTACACATATGTTTAGTGTGGACTATTGCTGCTGATCTGTCTATGAACTGAGAGCTTTTATTTAAAAAAAAAAAACAAACAAAAAATAAAGCCAAGGAAACAAAACCAAAATCAAACACCACCCCCCCACCACCCCCAATTTAAAGTTATTATTGCGAGGAATTACTGAGAAAAATCTGTGAGTGACAGAGAAAACGTCCCACTAGATTGGGATGCTGGTTAGCTAATCATGCATGCAGTTAGAATGCACAAAACTGCAGCTATCTAACTTCATAAACTATTATTTATTTCACGTGCAAATAGATCTCAGCTCTCTCGTGTGGAAACGCTGGGACAAAGAAAATTGTTGTAGCATTTTTTTCCCTAGAGGGAGATGTCATTGGTATGCTCCCATTGTAATTCCAGAGAAACTCTGAAGAATCAAGAGGTATGAATAATTCAAACAAGGTTCCAATTAGCTAACAATACAAGCCTAAATGAAGCGTATTCTAATTATTTTAGAATTAAAGACTGCCAAAAGCTACAAGCTAAAATACAAACTTATTTCTATTTTGGGAAGATTGTTCAAAATCAAAGTTTAGGACTTCCATGGTTTAGTGCTGGTCAGGATGCCACTTGATAGAATTGGTAAGACCTGCCTAGGTAAACAAATGTTTTAAATTGATATAAATTCTTCAAAATGCAAAAATTATTTGTGATCAGTTTCTGAGATTGAATGCAATCAAGGCCTATAAAAAAAAACGTATCTTGAACTGACTCTGAAACTCAACCCTGCCCAGACTAATTTATATTCAGACACTGGGCCGACTTAAAATAAGTTCAACTTAAAATAAGTATAGCTCTGAGTTATGTCATGTGATCATCTGTTGATCATATGGTCAGCAGACTCCTCAGACTGGGTGTGTTTTAAATAATTCCTGCACATCAGAAAGCTGCTAGATAGATTACTGTATTTATTCCATTTATTTCTGCTGAAACAAAAACGGTCATACTGTATTCTAACTATTTGTGTATTAAGTTTCAGGTCACAGTGGATTTAAACAGACAAGTTATATAAAAAAACCCTCAAACTAAAATAAAAAAAACCCAAAACATAAGAAGATTGTGTTACTGTTTTAATTAGCCTAATCAAAAGCCTTTACATGAGAAGGGATTAGTTAATGCTATTGGAATAAGCAGCCTTAGTGATAACTTGCCTCTTCTACTGCTAGCTCAAGCCAATTTACCTTTATGTACCTTAATAGTATTGGCTATTTAGGGTTACCAGCTGTAAAATAGTTTAGATTTAAAGTTAACATCAGTATTTAAGTCCAGCTCAGTGGTGCCAAAATCTTTACTAACACAGAATTTCAGCTGCCTGATGGTACCTCACGTCATTCCAGATCCAGATAAGCTGGATCCGTGGGCTCCTAAAAAGAAGGGTAGGTTGGCAGAGCAGTAATTGCAGTCAATGAAAAAAAACACATGCCTACTCTGCACCCAGTCCCATGACTATGCACATGATCATAGGAGACAGATTTTTTTTTTCTGAGAAATCCAGCATGCTTCATTTTGACATGTCCTGGAATAAATGGTGATCACAGCAGCAAACCATAAGTGAATACTGAAAGAGCAGGCAAAGAAGTACCCTCTAATCCCCTGATACAATAATCATAGAACCACAGAATGGCCTAGGCTGGAAGGGACCTTAGAGATCATCTAGTCCAACCTCCCTGTTTTGGGCAGGGACGCCACCTCTTGACTAGACCAGGCAACACATGGGGACCGAGCGGGAATCGAACCCGCGACCTCAGTGTTGGTCCTTGTTGCCAGAACCGTGCTCAAACCACTGAGCTAACCGGCTCCCTAATAATTTTAGGTATTGCAAAAAAAAAGGAGGAGAATGGAAGAAAAAAATGGCTAGAGTCACTTATTCTTGCTAAGTCACCTCTTGCATTTCCGTTCTCAGAGAGGGAATGTTGACCTGATGGACTGTGGCTCTAATGCACCAGCATGTGCTCACTCACATGTGCCAACAACAGAGCACTGGGGAGAGGCTGTAGGTGGAGGGGATTTGCAACAGGGTTCAAAGAGGAGCTTACTCTTTGAATATAATTACTGCCAAATAAAAGAGCAAGGTTAGCGTGCATAGAAGTCAAAGAACACCGAAATGGTGAGTCTGTAAAACACACTGTAAAATCAAGCAGATTTGGCATTCCTTCTGTGAAACAGGCTAGCACTTAGCTGCAACAGATGTAGGCAGCTCCTGTTCCAGCAAGGGTAGAGTGAGAAAATACATCTGGACTGATCATAGTAGTTTCAGCATGCAGCTACTTTCTCTTCTTTTGCTTCATTTTCTAATATTGTAATTGTATTATCTTCTGGAAGTAATGTAATATTTCTGCAAAAACTTTTTCTGGCATTATATTTTTGGTATTTTACTTTCTAGCAGGAGACCAGGGGGAGGTTGTCAAGACATTTTAATGAGCTTAACAATTACAAATGGAGAAGGACAGGATGGTTTTTGTTACCACATGGGTTTGTAATTAGCACACTACATTGTTGGGACATTCTGTGTTACTTTATTATCTCTCCTGTCTTTCAGACTTTTTGCTATAAGGCCAAACTTTGAAATACTGAGTATGTATAGCCACTAAAAGATGATTCAGTGACAAGCACTGTTACCTAGGCATAATGTACCACATTACACCTCCAAAAGCTTGACAATTTGTCGAACAGTGTTTATTTTAAGCACATGTAAGTGCTTAACATTACAAGAGTTGTGTCTTATTCCCTCCCTTCTGCAGCCAAATTCACAAGGCAAATGCTGTTCCACCCTAACATTGCTACTTACGATCCTTTTTCTTTCCCATTAATCAAAATGGAAGCAACAACTTGCTGCTTTCTGGCCCCCTCTGCTGCTTTGCACGTTACACCACAGACAGCATTTTAGGGACAGTTGCACAATTCCTGTATCTCCATTAAAACATCCTCCCAGCAGCTGGATTTCCCAGCCCAATCAAATAAAAGAAGATGATATTCATACTTGGGGTGTGCCCCCATTTATTGTTTGCAGATGTCAATGCTTAAATCTCAAACTATGTCTAACATCTCTTTTCTATAATTAATCTGGACTCGTCCTAAAGAACAGAGTAGCTCTGGCAGTTCAGTAGAAGGGTGGCCACTTCAGACTTTTGGAGACGTCCAGATAATACAACAGATTCAAAGCCCCCAGAATTTTGAAGACTCCACAGACCTTCATTCACAAATGAGAAGTGGGGAGAGTGGCTTAAATGACTTTCAAAACTGATAAAATCATTGGGGATTCATCAGAACGACACAAGGTACTTCACATGGATGCATGTCTGTGTGTATGTGCTACACGGTGAAACACAGTGTTTCTTGTGAGAGTTCTATGTTACAGAAGCTGCAGAATTCACAGTAGTCAGCACAGGCAGTGGCAGAATATTTCAGGAAGAAGGATGAGTGAAATATCTTGGGACTCCTCTCCGATGTTAGGAAATCTTCTTTTAGTGAAAAGTCTACCTCTCTGAGGAAATTTGAGGCTTCACAGACATGAAACAATAACGTTCCCTAACTAACATGCAGCACACAAGATTATAAGAGTCTAAGCAGAAGTATTATAAAGGAAGCGGTTAGAAAATCTTTAAATAGAAGTCCTCAACTATAACCATAAGAGAACTGGCATTTTTCCACAGTTCCAAAATAACCAGACATTTGATAAAAATCTAGAAAGCTGACAAAATCGCAAAATTACCAAAAAGCCTTGTTTGGATATACTGTAAAATAAAACCACTACAGAGATACTGTTTATTTTCTTGTTCAGCTTAAATATGCATTTTTGCTGTTCAGCTAAACATCACACACTTTCTTCTCTATTTTTAAATCCAGTAAACATTCTAGACATTCCTAGTATTTATAACATGCTCTCCCTATAGAAGATGATAAAAATACACCATCATGAAGCACACATATTTACTGTAATCCTGCTGCCACTGTCCAGGAAAAATGTATTAATGACTACAACCAACAGGTGCTTTCTAAAATGCATGTCATAGTCAATTTGTGCATATGTATTTTAACTACATGGTTGTGTTAAAACTTTTCAGTGCATTTCTATTAATGGGAGGTTTCAAGGCCATTTATTCATCATCTCTTTGTCTAAACATTTGTATCATAAATATATATTTGATCAACTCCAAAACTTCAGGGAATGTTCACATGATATTTTTCAGGGGAAAAAAAAAAAGACCTAAAGCCAAAACAAACAGAAAATTGAAGAGCGTAGAAAGTTAACTACAGATAGGGGAAATGGGAAGACTGTCAGCTGCATCTCTTCAAAGTGTATGTCGCTCACAAGTCTTCAAGCATATTTCATTATTTCATCCCTGCATAGCCTCACAACACACTTTAACAGGAGTTTCTGATCAAACAACATTCCTGACAAACACAGATGAGAAGAAATGAGTGAAATGGGCATGTTTCAGTGGCATGTTCCAGATATAAAGACATGGGTTTCAAGGGATTGGGGGAGGGAGGGGAGGAGCAAGGTGCAAAGGCAAATTGCTGATTTTAAGGGCTTAAAATATGGGGTTTTGTTCAGCAGTCTTGGTCTATGGAAGCAAAATGTTCATAACCCTAATCCTAGCCCTAGCAAAGCAACCCTAACCAAGCAAACCCAAATCTAAAGTGAAGTCTCAGTAGATTTCATAGAGATTGATACCATCACAGTGTAAGTACATCTTACGATTATTTCCTTAACGTCTAGATGAGTTATTCTCATGTGAGTCCACTCATTAACAGGATGAAGAATTCATAAACCTAAACAAAAAAGCTAATAAATGCATGCAGTTTATATTTATGAATAATGTACTTCTTCTAGCCTGGTAAAATAATACTCAGGATGTGTTCCTGTGGCCTTTTCTTTTATGACTTTAGACAGTTGAATGAGAGTGAGTCAGGGGAAAATGCATCTCACTGCCTTATGCAAGTGAGTAACTCTGAGCTGTTCTGGGAGGAGGGATTGTCATCAATCCTGTGGTCTTTTTCATGTTCTCAGATCTTCTCTGGCTGTAAAGAGAACTGCTTGTTTCAGTGCAGAATAAAGAGTCTAACAAAAAGCCAAACCAGAATCAAATCATGTCAAAAAAGTGATGATTTGATTGCCTTCTCCTACCCTTCCTTTCCAAGCCTTTAAAATCCTTTGGTAGGATGGATAAAGTTTCCCATCCTTTGTGCTCTACTAGATGTAACTCTTGCATCAATTCTCCCACCCTTTCTTTCACAGTAAAAACATATTTGGTCTCCCACAAAAAGGCAACTGTTACTCTGCTTGTCTGTGCAGCTCTTACCGCATCTGTATTTTCCATTTCTAGAGTCTACAAAAATTTTCATTCACAAAAACAGTCTGAATTCTTCTTATTCCAGCTCCATGCTAAACCAATTTCCCTCTAATCTTACTCACACTGGCTATATTAATAACATTAATCTCTTCTCAGCAAAACGTGGAACCCGAATTCCAAAATTTCCATCCTTGAATGTCAACCACCTTTAACATTAACATCACTAACCTTAGCCTTACAGAAATTCTGTACTCTTTCCATTTTTTATTCCCTCTATTCATTTTGTCACAATTATTCCCATAATGTATCCTTAGATGGATGCTTATTACTCTCCTTATTTTTTTTCCTTTGTGGTCCCCCACAGCTCTATTTTGGATACTCTCATTTTCATTTTTATTCTAGTCATTACGTCAAGTTAATTTCATCTGCAAACAAAAAACAAACTTCTGTTCCTACACTGATGAAAGAGATGTTACTTCTTGTAACTAACCTTCAGTTTGCATTATCTATTTGTATATTTACATGCAGTGCTGTTAGCCAGCAAATTTCTAAACTCTGTGACACACAGGGTTACACAGAAAAGCCATGGACCCCCTATAAGGAATTCACAAGTTTATAAAAAGGGTTTGTTGACATTTAAAAGCAAGAGGAAGAGTGCAGTCCTGAAGGTCAGCTTCCAAAATTTTGTCCTGCAGTTACCATTTATTATTCAGGAATCTGAAAGAGCTTATTTCACTTTCCATAATGTTCAGTGCCCTGAGCAAATTCGAAGCAGTCAAGTATAACCTGATGCTCAGCACGCTGGTTCAACAGAGTGGTCACTTCCCCACACATGGAAAAGGATCTCATACACAGCCCTGCTGTCACCCCTGTTATTCCTAGGTAATGATATAAACACATGTATTGAAGGCTTGACAATAATTTCTCACTAATTTGAGCTCCATATGAACTGTGTGCCACAGGATTTTTTGGACTGCAGGAAGTTGACAAAACAGAGAAGAAATCATGCTTACATCCTTCCCGTGGTTGTACACATGCTGTGTACAAAAGGTAACGTCCCCTATGTGCTGATTTTGATGTACTTTGAAAAGTTCCCAGGCAACTAAAACTAAGTATGTATATTCCTCATGTGGGCATGCCAAATAGCTAATGATCTGGATTACAAGAATCTAGAATATGGGTACAGCATCACTGGAAAGACAATCTGGTCTCTTTCTCTGTTCCAGGTCTGAATACTCTCATTGAAATTAAAATTATTTTTCTAACTAGTTGTCAACATGAGAGAAAAGTCTTAATTTTCCACTGACCCTTTTCACCTTTACCTAGCACCTGAGCATATTCTTCAAATCTGCTCTTCTCCAAACACCCACACACAGGCTATGACTATGTCTTGCAGATTCTTTCTATGTAACACAGCTAAAATATGAGCTTTCCTATCTACAAACACAGGAAACACCTCACAGGAGTTCAGATTTTATTTACTACCATTTTTTTCCTCTGGCTTTACCGAGATCACTTCCTTAGATATCATGCTGTGAATGTGTCATCCTTTTCTAAAAATATATCCATTTTTTCTCTTAAGGGTGCTCCATTATTGAATCCTTGATATCCCTTACCTTACACAGAGGACATAATGTCCTGCCCATATTGTGAGAAGCAATTCCTTTTGACTATATTTTTAAACTGAAATTTGTACCAACTAAGGGTGTATTCTCAGTTCTTGTCCTAGCTCTTAAGCAAACTCCATCCTACCTAGCCTACAGTGTTCTACACATCAGGCTATTGATTTAATTTCTGAAAACTAAGTATGAAAGCACACACTGTACAGCAATGAGGCCACGGTCTTGTATTCCATTCATTTAAGCACACTAGACCTGCACAGCTGACCAAACCAGAGTCTTATTTCCTTTTATTTTCACAAAATTCTCATAGCAGACAGTTGTGAATTCTGTGAAGATCCACTGATAGCCATGGGATGAGTCTGAATTTAAAAAAAAGAGCATCACACAGGTGTCACTGTAGGAAGAAACTGGCCTGAAGATGCAAGGAGCTGAGAATAGTTTTCAGGACTCAGATTGAATTTCCAGTTGTAAGGCACCATATTTCTACACTTAGCCTGTTTTATGGATATATTTCAACACGGCCCACTTGTAGGGAAGGCTCACTTGGAGCTGCTCCAAAGCACGGAAAGCATATATTAAATCCATACAGCCAATCTCACCAACAAACTGCTACCAGCAAAACCAGAAGATTCTTATGCAGTTGACACTGTGCATAGAGAAAGAGCTCATGTGTGGGCCCACTTGATTCAGGGTTCCCAGCCTTCAAAGAGATCCATATAGACATACTCTACACATTTTCATGCGGAATTCTATGGGCCTTAGTAGAACCTACAATGCTTACGTTATACAAAATTATCCTGGTTTTCACCAAAACAATATTTAGACACAGAATGCTAATACTGATATTTTTGTCCTTGGATATTGACGTTCCTGGACAGCAAGGGATGCTCCTCAACAGTGTCTGGCCAGCATATCCCTGCCAGAGGAAGTCTGAAAGTGTCTGTACTGAAGGGAAGCACACATACTGTAGGGCAGGTGTACTCTGTGGCACACTTAGCAGTTTCAGTTTCCACTGATTCATCCCATCCACAGGCTGACTCCCTGATAAGAAGAGACTGGCATACACCTCATCCTTCTGCAGCCTTGGCTTCCTCTGGAGAAAAACTGAAGCACATGAGAAGAAAGGGCGCCACGGGGGGGCTTTTGTGAGTGTACAGGAATGCTGTGAAGCACATCTAACCAACACATTACAAAGTAATGTCCACCAGTATAGACATGGTCGTCTTGTCCTATTTCAGCTTGAGGCTTGAGACACTTCTTTAGCTACATCACAGAAAGTTCCCTCTATAACAAAAACCTTCCCCTCTTAAGCAAAGACTGATTCATTTACTTACTCTACCTTCTTTTTGCTAAAATAGACAATTTTTCTGTTTCATAGCAGAAAGTAAAAATTTCTAGCATTCTTGTGGTTCTTTTCTGAAACATTCTTAATTTATTAACATCTTTTAAAATTATTATTAATAAAATCAAATACAGTGTTGCATAAATTATCTTATTACTGCTGCACAGTCAGACTGATTCCCACTTTTAACAGAGACACTGCTACTCACCCAAAGATGATGCCAGCTCTGCTAACTGCAGCTTTTTGCTAAATGTTCATAACCATTTGGCAACGCGCTACAGCTCTAACACCTTTTCAAACTCCTGATTTCCAGGATGTGGTAAGCAAGACCTGTATTTATATTGAACTCAACTCTCGCTGTTGGACTCCAGCATGTCTGTATCCTAAACTATAAAAATCACCTTTGAAGCACACCTTTGGTTATATAAACTGGTAGACAACCATGCCAAAGATTGACAAAATGAAAGATAGTCTTCATTAAATGCATGCAACTACATTAGAAGCCTTTTAATAAGAAGAGTCTCTCCAGCTCCTTGATAACTATGAGAAAAACTCTGCTACCAACTAAAATTAACAATGTTTTTGCACCTAGATGTGTACTGGCATAGACATTTCTCATGGGAAGTAGTAAGAGCTAATTCTAAGGAAGAAAAAATAGCTAATAAGACAACATCAATCTCTGAAGAAAAAACCAACTTGAAAAGCAATATACAAAAATCTTTCAGCAACTTTGAATTTATTTTACTATTTATGCATCTGAAAGCACTATAGACCACACAAGGAAAGAATAAAAACATTAGTTTTGTAAAATTCTATAGGGGCAATACTGCAAATGTCACCATAAAATGATTTTCCATACAATACTTTTTGATACGTTTTCATTTTCTATGACAATCCCAGGATGGATTAAATTTGATACTCTGTATGCTTACTGTATTTTTAATACGATCTGTTTAGAGATGAAACAGTGGAGATCTTCCAGTACTTTTCTGATACGCTGAGGAAGAAAAAAATCTGAATTCTTTCTCTTTTGATCATTAGAGTAAAGCTTTATAACATATTTTCTAACTTTTTCTAATGACGGGGTAACTTACAACAGAAATCAAAGAAATAAATGGCTTATGAAGAAGCAGAAAGGAATCAGCTTTTGGTTGTATCAAAAAGTAAACCCTTGAAAGATCATTATCTTCTAAACAAAGATGATTTGAGGTTTCCTTAATTGGTAGACTTACAGAATAATTCATGCAATGAAAATATAGAAATGAATGTGGTATTATTTCACATTGCAGGAATTGAAAGAGATGGTGAAAAAAACCCCTGAAGTGCCATATTCCTCCTTGTATGCACAGCAGGAAAGAAAAAAATAGGCAAGACAAGCAGGAGACTCTATATGACACTGTAGACCAACAATATATAACACACAGAGCTTTAAATCCTTATTATCTTTAAAAAACCACTCATAAGAAATACCAAAACCATCTAACTACAGTAGATTTACCTAACAAGCAAGTAGATTTTGCAAATTCTCTTGCAAATTTCATTTGTTTAAAGTTTTGGAGATTTGAATATGAAATAATTTATTCCCCAGCAAATCTCAGGTTCTCAAATGTGTGTATGACATCAAATGTGTGTGCAGAATGACAGCCATGAGGACCCTGGTAGAGCTAATTATGCAGAAACTGGATGCTGCTGGGGTTCACAGGTTTTAATTTTTGTGAACTTGGACCTGTGGAGCCAGTTTAACCTGTCTGCAAGTACTTTATATATCACTTTCAAGATCAGCATAGACTGTGAGACATTGCAACAGACCTAACTAGAAGAAAACTAAAAAAGAAGGATTTCACACATATTTAAAATAAATATTAAAAGATGTTTCAGATTAAGGTAACATCTGAATCTCTTGAAAGATGAAGCTATTGGCAAGACAAAAAAACAAATTGTTAGTGGAACAGAATTTGGAAATATTGGTAGTCATTAATTCTGAGTTTATATAAATGTCATCTATAGGGGATAACCAAGTGTTTCCAGCAGCAGACAATCCATGTTAGTGTTCTCTAGCTTCTTTTAAACTAATAATATGCCTTAGACATCACCTCCTGGAAAGGGTGACAAATGGCAGATGAAGAGAGAAAACATTCTCTTTAACCGCAAGTTATGAGAGCAAGGATCATGACAACATAAGTGAAAGAAAAAGGTGGTAGGATTCTTGAGGTTTATTAAAGAAAAAGGTTAAAACAAAAGCAATCAATGAATGGCTAACAAATACGCTACAGGAATATCATGACTATTGCTGGTTTGATGGCTGATGTTCTGACGAATCCTAACAGGACACACTGCTCCATACTGCAATATGTCAAAGTAAAGTAGCTTCAACCGGTGCTACGTTGTATTTTTTTCTGCACATTACTAACCCACTGCTACAAAAAGAGGAGAATCGGCCTGTCATTTACTGAGCTGGCTAACAGAATTGAGCAGCATCAAGGCAAATTACCTGAAAACATGGTAGGATGGTGCCTTCAGCTAGGCTAGATCGGTGCACAGCCCAAAGGAAACAAATGGAGAGCAGACTCAAAACCTGGGGCCTCTGATATGCTCTGAGAAGAAAGCCAACAGGTTTGAACTACTTGAACTTCAGTACGTTTTAAACTTCCTAGCTCAGTTGAAGAGATCAGCAGTATAAAATTGGTATGTGAAAAGTCAGACAAATAATCTGATCAGACTGCAGAGATAAAAACAATGCAGTAAAGAGACTGAATCAAAGAAGGATAAATAAATATACTCCTACCAAGTTAAAGCAGTTAAATGTGATGCCTTAGCACCATGCAAACACTGACATATGACTACATATAGGAATTTCTGAAGCAGCTGGTTTGAGACCAGAACACCTTTGACCTATTCTTTGGCCTGTCTGAGCTGAGAGATGGGCTTATGGGAGGAGGAAGAGGGACATAAAGAGACTCCTACAGGTACTGCTGTGGCACGGATGTGCATCAACCATGCTTGGTCCACAACTGCAGCAGAGCCAGAGATGAAATCCAGACTCTCTATGTCACATAAAGATTTACATATCAACAGGGAACATACACAAATGTTGTCCTTTTGGAGATGAAAACGCTGTTAGAGTGCATAGTTCTTCTTGCAACTTGGCTTTCTCTCATCGAAATGAAGCTCAATAGAAATCAGAGCGGTGGGTCCCCAAGCAATCCTAGATGGTCACTAACCACTTAAATAACCTCAGCATATCATATCACTTTTCTGTGCTTTTGTCTCTTCTTGTTTGCCTTGTCTGTCTGGAATGGCAGGTTTTAATGTGATTAAAGTAGGGAGTGATTATCTCTTGATCTGTGTGTGTAATATTAGAGTTCCACACTGGAGTTCCCCATGTTCTCAGCTGGGGCCACTAGGTGCTGTTGTAATATGAGTAATTAAAATAATAACTATTATTAAGGAAATTGCATATATTCTTACTATGGACTGTTTCAAAAAGCCAGAAAGCCAGAGAAAAAACTTGTTCTAAACCTGCACATTTTTTGAAAAGAACTGAAAGACCTAGTTATTCACTTTACTGGTACCCAAAATCTTTTCCTTTTACTTTTGTAGCTTTGCAGGAAAAAAAAAAAAAAAGAAGCTGCAAATACCTTCTCTCTTTAAAAAATGCACTGAACAAATTAATTTTTTTTTCTGCTCCATTTCCATTCTTAAGCCAAGCTTCAGCAGCTTGCTGTTATGCAAGCTCATCCAAATCATTACATTTCAAAATTCTTGCCAGCTACACAGTCGTGCACCTTATTCACGTACTGTCTGGTTACGAACAGAAAGGCAAAGTCTTCAGCAAGAGGGAGCATGACTGGAACTGCAGATCATTCAGTAAATGCATGATGATGTTACAGAGGCTCAGATTTTGTACCTGTCAGTTCCACAGCCTTCTAAGGAGGTTTTATATTATTAAATGTAGTTGACTAGCCATAAACACAGTAAAAGATTAGTAAGACTCTGCATGAATCCCAGTCACAAAATGCTTCTTGCCTGAGAGTATTAAAATGTCTTTAAGCAGCTGCCAGCTATAACTCAGAGAGCAATATGACTAAAGTGCTATTTCTGAAAGTCTTGGAGTCAGTGCATCTAACTGGACTTTACAGTGGACAATCCAAAAAGCTATTTATATTCAAAAATAAGTTGGCAAATCCTGTTCATCAAACAAGTTTTCCAGACACAAAGACTCCACTTAAAAATTTGTTCTTGGATTTACTGCCCTTAAAAATGAAGTTAAATGAAATTATCTGGATCTTCAAAAGAATAGGTCTGCTAAGGCAGTTCTGGATTAATTAGAAGTGATGAAGACTTGCTTCTGGGTTACCTCGAGACTCAAGGCTAGTGAACACAGAAATGAAGTCACACTAAGCACATGTGGAAAAAGTACCAGGAATGCTATATGAGAATTAGGACTTTATGGTAAACAGGGGACAGAATATTCACAGTTTAAATAAATCAGTATTAAAAAGCATTTTAGGAAAGAGCAGAAGTGCCAACAGAGGCTAAAAATGCATTTTATTCTTACCATTTGAGACTGGCTCCGGGGACAGCCATTGATATCTTCAACCTTCTCATTTGCTAAACAAAAACAGTGAGGACAAAAGTAGAAGTAAACAATGAGATAAAACTTTTGTTGGTCAGGGAAAAAAAAAAAAAAAGAAAAAAAAGAAAAAAAAAAAGGACCTAACAAGCCAAACAAAAAAAAAAGAAAAAAACGAACCAGAAGAGCAGAAAAGACAGCAATAAAGTGCACAGGGTTTTGTTGACACAGAGCTCCTCTCTAAGTAAAGCTCAGCCGTACAGTAACAACACTCTTGTTAGCAGCAGTTGCTTCCACATGCCAAATCATGCAAAGGGGGAAGTGCGAAGGAGGTCGCTGCTAATTCTTCAGCCCCTGCAAAATAACTGCTGACATGAAATCTTCCACAATTGTCTTTGCAGGGTCAGGATAGAGTTTCAAGGCATCCCAGAGAGTATGAGCCACTCCAACTAACAAAATGCACACATGGGAGACATATGGTTTAATGGAGCATTCATTTCTGACAATTCAAAGTGTGTAAGATACAGTTCTGGCCATTTAAAGTATGGTTAAACAGCCACTTCCAAACATGCTCACATAAACATATTTTTTAATTAAGACAAGGACGAACCACACAAATATTAGAGACATATGGACCCAGTCAAATTGTATTATTTAGGGTTCATCTTATTGTTAAATACATTCAACTTGAATTATATATTCCCCCATGCAAGGAGTCAGCTCTCAGTGCTTCTCTCAGCCCTGGTCTTACCGATGATCTGGATGATCTCTGCTAGCAGAACTCCATCTGCAATGTCCTGTTGCAAATCCTTGATCAACCGCTTGTGGCCAGATTTCGCTAGGTAGTGGTTAGCCCAGTCAGTGTAAATCTGCAGAGCGGAGAGGGAGGGCAAGGGGGAGAGAGGGCAGAGGGAAAAGAAGACAATAAAAATTTTTAAAACAAATGTTGGCTTGCACACTAGAACTATTCTGAATCACATTCCCATTTAAGAAGTCAGCACCAAAGGAAACAATTTTAACGTTGTTTTTTGCCCTTTTTTTTTTTTAATGGCCATGTCTCTCCCCCATTCTCTGTTTTATTTTAACTTCAAATGATTCAGGCTGTTTCATGAGGGTTCAAACTCGCTGTGACCAAGCAAAATTCCCCTTATGACTGTAAAGGAAACTCCTGTCGTAAATCAGTCACATCTACCACAATTCCACCTCCCACCGTGTTTCTACCCCTATGCACATCCCACCACCGACTTCCACGCTCTGGGGCTGCCTAAGAGAAAGTGAGAGCAGAAATGTGCGCCTGTGTTTTGGTAAGGGTTTATCACATTCTCGCTGGCGATGCCTCTGTGACACTTTCTTCCAGTAATCGCCGTGTCCCACTGCGCAGGGACAGGTCGGTTGTCCCCTCGCCTGCGGTTCGGCGTGCTGTAATGCACACGGAGGAGACTGAGAGCACCAGATGTACGGCAGCCTCAGCGCTGGAATTAGAGTATATATGTTCTGGAAATATGCTGCGTCCTTTCTCCGCCAAAAGACGAGGAGGGGGGGGAAGGGTGAGACTGAGGAGCACCAAATACTTTGGAACAGGCAGCACAAAAATGGCACTTCTCAACAAAAAAGTTGAGGAGGACCAGCTGAACTACATGCTTCAAAATAAAAGGGGGGAGGGCAGAGAGAGAGGTTGAAGGTGTTTCTTAAGGTGTATGTGTGCATAGAGAGCGCATTTGGTAACACCCACAGTGCAGAGGGACTGTATGGGGAACCACATAAGGGGAACTAGGTTTGCTTACAGTGAGATAAGAGGAACAGACACCTTCACTGGGTACTGAAGGAAGAATGCCCCCCAAGAGGAGCTCACACCGTCCTGGAGTGTCCCACCACCAAGGGGCAGCTCAGGTTAGCAGAGCATGGCACAGAGGTGTCACACAGCTGCAGTGTATCAGTGGCCTGTGGCAGGCAGTTTTGTGGGGTATCTGGGGCCTCTCTCCCCACCCCAGAAAAGAAGGACTTGTACAGAACCTCCCGCTACCATGGGATGTTACCACTGAGTGAAAGCATATATGTATAACAGTATCACTGTATAAGTAAATACAATACCTAAGTTTTTTTTTCTCTGTTGAGAATATTGTTTGAAAATGCTGAAACTGCACCTCTTTCATAAAAACAATATGAGCTCACTTTATAAACATCCTTTTATTTAACCTCACAGACCCTTGAGAGGAAGGGGTCAGAATCCCATTTTGTGAACAAAAAAAAGCAGAGGCCAAAGCCATTAACTACTTGCTCAGTTCACCAAGGAAATCTGTGGCTAAACCAGGGCAGGAAAATGGATGCAATTACCAGTCCAGAGCCTTACAAAGAGAATCAACATCCACTTTTCACACAGCAAAAGTATTTCTTCTCATGCTAAGGACTCCTTTACTATCTAAGTACCTTTGCCACAGATTTTCTCCCTCTTCATTAAAAGAGACAGAGAATTGTAACTTCTTTGATCTACCTTATTTCTTCCCATATTCCTGCAGGTGGGTCACCAGCTGTTTCACCATAGTTTTCTTGACAGCTTTAGAACTTTAGATAACTCCACAGAAATAAAACTGTGGGAACAGATTCAACTCTCCCACAGCCAAAGGATGTTAGATGGGGCCCTAAATTTCCCTCCTGCACCCAGAATTCTGCTTCAGTCACTTGTGTTTTCACTGACTGCTATTCCTTCTTCGCTGTTACAAGTGAGTAACATGAAAAGCTCTATTAAAATGTTTTTAAAAGCCAACTACAGCTAGGAAAGTGTTCCTTCAACTGCATAACCATATATAATAAACGCTAATGCAAAGTCTCTAAAGATTGTAAGAACATGTATTTAAAACAACATGAACTCATGATGATAAAAGACACATACCACACCCATAGCATCATATATTCCCTACTATTAGTATTTCAACTTCAGTCTTTCTTCTATAGTAATGTCTCAGAAATATTCTCTGAGCTATTACTGTAAGCAGAACTATTTTCTGTATTCCAATGAAACTGATCCACTGGAATATACAGAATTTAATACCCACTAATATTACTTTAGGTTAGTTTCACATTACAAATAAAAATACTTCACGAAGCATTTCCTTCTTCATTTGTTACACCCACACATAATTTGCTACACCAATCCTAATTTTGACTACAGTTTGATCTATCCTCTCACTAAGCATCTAGGGAAAGTTCATTCTGGCAGCTGCTTTGCAAGTATCTAGTATTCAAAGAATGGACTTCATCCACCCATCTACTCCCTTCATAATTTTATTTTCTCATTAATTTTAAAGTGACAAGCATAAAGAATATAAACATTGTTTTGTAAACAAAGGTTGATAATCCACATCACACCAAAACTGATAGTCAATATTTTGATAGTCATGCAATGGCAAAACAAAAAAAAGATATTGGGAGGAGGCTGTGGTAAAAGGTTTTTTACTTTAGAAGTATTCTGAAAAAATCAAAAAGGTGAAGAGTTGTTGACAGAGACAATATAGCAAACCAACACCCAGTTGGCAGTGGAATGTCACGTTTGATTTCCTCTCTTTCTGTAGGAATCACCACTCGCTTCTGTTTCCCCCCTTCCCCATAGGATGCCCTTCTCATTCATCTCATTCTTCTGGGGAACAAATTGCATAGGAGTCAGTTGTAAAAAAATGAAAAGCATGTAAATAGACAAATGAAATTGTAAGAATGTACACATGCCACTATATTCTTTTTATATTAAATTCTCTTATGCCAATATCATGAGAAACAGAGAATTCCCCCTGCACAGTTTTTAAGAATCAATATAAACTATGCACCTCTTAGAAATTTTATCTTGAGATAACATAAAGCTCCAGTGTGCATTATCATTGACAGTACTCAGTTTGCAAAGGACAGAAAAGTCAGCGAAAAGTCAGTAAAAAGTCAGTAACTTCATGCAACAGTTTGCTATTTATGGGTGCTCCCCTTTCGATGGGTGCTGAGCATCTCTAACGAGGAGCTGTGCATGCTCCCCCTCTTTTCAGAACTAGCAAGAGATCATTCCTCCTCGCACTAATTGCCCAGTAACGTTTCCCAAAAATCCTCTTCTCTTAGATTTTTCTGTGATGAGGCTGTTTCAGAGAAGAACACACACACACACAGACACAAGGGTTAGTCATTGCAACACTTCCTCCCCGCTACACAGCTTGCTCCAGTAACCCTGTCTTACAGCTACACGCTGGGCTGGGCTGCTCACTTACTCATTTCCCCTCCAAGCTTCCTCTCCTACCACCCTGCTTTACAGGCACGTCTGACCGGGCACTATTCGACTTTGAGGTTCCAAGTGCTGATAACGTACGGGAAAACCGCCGCTATCTGCGAGGAAAAGGACCAGCCTCGGCTACACAATAAGGGAAGAGACCCGATCCTGTGTTTGTGTGGTCCAAGCCCTGTCCTGGCCCCTGGTGATTTAACTGCTTTGCGGCACAGAAGGGGATTCAGCGGCGTGATCCGAGCTCTGGCACAGCCTGCTCATGTTAAGGATGGTTTCCCCCAGCATTCCTCATTCACTCGTCATGCTAACCTTGGAGAGAGTAGAGGAAATAAACTCGGATACCCAAATATAGTTATGAGCTTCACCTCGATACTTCACACGTAGCTATGAGGAGCACAGCAGAGCTGCTTGGCAGGACCCGTAATGAAACAACGCGCTTTGCAATGCGGCAGTTTAATGAAGTGAAAAAGAGAGAGGATCTCACAGGTTACTGCTTTTCTTAGAAAATGCATTCATCACAAACCGTGTAATTATACATCAGGCAGTGCTATAATGCATCCTCCTTAAAATTAATACAGAAATGCTATCACCCACAATCAATGCCAAGTGGGAAATGTCAGATGGGTTTCAGAAGTACAGGCAGCCTAATGCAATAATAATGCATGACACTTCGTTAGTGCCTTCTACTAAATCAGCTCAATGTGCTTTCCAGGCACAAGTGAGATCACTCCTATTATTTATTATTTTAGGGAAACTGAGGTATAAAGGCTTTTCCAGAGGATTTTTTGTTTTTTAATGTAGCTCACTCAAGAGCAAACAGAGCTGGGAATACAACCCAGATATTCTGAGTCGCAATCATTTTTTTCTATATGCTTTTTTATCAGGCAGTTTTATAAATAGGCTTGGTGGGAAAATGCATATTCCAAGAATCAGAATCCTTCTGCATATTTTTATTTGTCTGCTACAGAATATAAAGTTTCAGATCTGAAAATGGTCTCTGGTTGCTACTCAGAAGACAGCTTTCCATACTTAGAGTATGCCTCTGTCACTCCCTTACGTGCCAGTGCTTCTGCTTAGGAAGAACAGCAGTTGCTGCCAACTGAGTTATGCCAAAACCTTGTGACAGATTTCCATGCCATTTAGGAGAATAGGTTATATTTGACAAATATTTAAATATTTGTCTACTATATGACAAAGTTTCCTTCCCAGATATGTAGGAATAAACAGATAGTATCCAGTTCTCATTACTTGTCCTTTAAAACACTCTCTAGAAGACACCTTTGGGGGTGTGGAGGCTTTTTAAGAACTCTATTTCTTTTCAGGAACTTCATTTCCCAAAAGGAAACTAGGCAACAGCAAGCTTTCCACAGATTTTTCTTTCCTCTTTATCTTGTAACAAACGAGTTGGAGAAATGGAAGAAAAAGTTATCTGTTACAAAAAATGTTGCTGGCAGTATATCTGGGTTGCAACGGTTCACAGCAATATACAATACTACTTCTTAGCACAGCAGGATTCTGTCTTTTATTCTATGTTCAGATTATATCAATACATTTCATAATCTTCTTTCTTCCCTTAAAAAAGAAAAAAAAAAGGAATAAAGGAAAATTAACCTTTTAGAAAGCTCCAAGACCAGAACACTCAACTAAAGTGGAAATAGGGCACAGTAAATAAGAGGGCTATGTGGCTTTCTGGTGTAATGTATTTTCCCTGCTTAAAATGTTGCCATTGAAGACAACTGATTGCACTTAAGAGTTTTTCACCCATGGACGCTTGTTCATGCTTGTAGAAGGAGTGATTGATGACTTGTTTCTGTTGTTCTTCAGTACGCTACAAAACGGGCCGTGAAGCCTGTGTATCTATTTCCTGGGCGGTTTTCCAGTGTGTGGCCTAATACCCAGCAGGGGCTACATAACAGTCCCAGAGCCCCTGATGAAGAGGATTTGCCAAAGGAGAGGGCATGACCACAACTCTATTTCAACGTAGCTATTCTTGGCTAATAAATTGTGGGCAGCAAAACACGTGTTGGAGTGTCCCTGAAGCTGTTTGTATTTATAGAGAGAAGCTGGGCAACGCATTGACTAGCGTTATATTAGGGTGAAGAAATCAGATTGCAATGAGATGCCTTTCTCCCTCCTGCTGCCTCGACACTAAGGAAATTTTAACTGCGAGGCAGGATCTGACCTTTCAAATATTTACTTATTGAAGGTTATTTCTCTGGATTGCAAAAGAATAATTTATTAGATTCAGTCCTCCACTTAGCAAGGAAAAGGGCTAACTTTGAAAACAATGGTTCACATTTAGATTGCCATAAGAGACAGATCAAGCAACCAATTTATGTCTGGATTTAACTGACTATAGAAAACACACTGTGACTCATTTGCTATAAACTAAAGCAAGGGTCTAGGGGTGGCACTTTTTTTAACATTAAGCAGATTACATGAGAAGGAAAAAAATATTTACACAATTAAAAATATATGGCCAGAAAATTAAATTAGAATGACTTAATTTATAGGCAAGATGGAAGGCAATGCATTTCATTTAACAAAATGAAGTGAGTATTAAATGGCATTCCACAAACCCTGTTTCTGAATCCCACTGAGCAAATGAGAACAATTATGAGTTAAGGAATAGAAACCATTTAGAGAGATACATACCAATTAACCAAAATGTCAGAATCCCTATAGTATGGTTCTATTTTGTAAATAGCAGCATGTATCCATCAACACTACTCAGTAATTTTCAGATAAAAATACAATTAAATAAAATTCCACTAATCTCAGCTAAGAAAATTAATAGAAACAATACTCTTCAACAATCACTGGCAAGCTTTAGATGACTTACCCAGCTTTAAGGGGGCTATTTTGTATTTCTAAGTTTCACTTAACTTTGTGATTTAATCACCCAAGCAACTATTGTACTAAATTACTGTACTCTTTTTCTTCCCATTTCTTCCCAAAGCCTAATATTAATTGTAATACTTGTGTTTGAGGCCATATTCACCAATGGCAGAAGGGCAAGACTTTTGATGCCTCTGCACCAGATGAAGGGTAGAAGTAACAGCTTCTTTGAGTCTATATTTGTGTGTGTTTTTGTGTAAGGTTTGGTAAATGATTTGTATATTGCACAGTTAAAAAACCAGCTCTTTATAGAATGAAATAACTCACTTGTACTTCAAAAAAAAATCATACTTATTTGCTTTACAATTTTGTTTATAGGCATACTGTTTACAATTTTGTTTATAGGCATACTGAAGCTGCTTTTCAGTCCTGTGCAATAGCAAGAAAGTACCACAGGAAGGAGCCAGATATTCACTCTGCAGTTGTAGATATTCAACCAGACAGCTGCTTCTCTGCAGAATTGGACTGCTGTGAAGAGATACTCGTTAAGGGAGCAACACTACCACAGTTATTAATACTGGCCTCCAGCTTCCTGAATTAACAGAAGAAAACCCTAAATGCCACGCAAAGCAATCCTTCAGAACAGCCAACGCTGAGACTTTCTGTTACAAATACTCCATGTATTTGCCCATATAATTTTGGAATTACTTCTTAGATATATATTTTAACATTAAAGTACATTTCAGCACCCATTTAGTAAATGTACAGTGAAATACAGGACCTATTATTCACCACAGCTTTTATGTAAAACAGTGTTTAATATCTCAGTCAATTTTATTTGAGAGAGGAAGACCAGGATTCCCTGTCGGGCATATGCATAATACCTAGAGACACCCCTCAGAAGGTGAATTTGTCTTAGTATTTTACTTTACATAAGGAGTGGGCTTCTAAAGGCAGCCTCCTATCACCTGTCGTGCTCTTTGAGATCTTCTTTGCATAAAAAGAAACAGAGAAGAGCATACTAAATGCACTCCATTCACTAATCAGCATTCAGCCCACCCCACAAAATGAGAACAAATACAAACAACCCTCCACCCCCAAAATATTATAGAATCACAGAACAATTCAAGTTGGAAAAGACCCTTGGGATGATCGAGTCCAACCATTAACCTTATCTACAAAGCTCACCCCTAAACTATATCCCCCAGCACCACATCTAAACGACCTTTAAACACATCCAGTACTGGTGACTCAACCACCTCTCTGGGGAGCCTATTCCAATGTTTGACTACTCTTTCTGTGAAAAAAAAAATTCTAATGTCCAGTCTAAACCTACCCTGTCGCAGTTTGAAGCCATTCCCTCGTTTTATTGCTAATTACTTGTGAGAGACCAGCACCAATCTCTTTACAGTGTCCTTTCAGGTAGTTGCTGAGAGTGGTGAGGTCTCCCTTTAGCTTCCTCTTCTTCAAACTAAACAGCCCCAGCTCCTTCAATACCTCTTCTTAAGATTTATTCTCTAGGCCTTCAGCAGATTTGTTGCCCTCCCCTGCACTCACTCCAGCACCTTGATATCTCTCTTGTATTGAGGTGCCCAAAACTGAATGAGACTTCCTATACTTTAAGCTTGCATCAATCCTACATCTCTTAAACATCTTGTCACTGTCAGGGTAAGTTTTGTGACCAGTCCCACATTCACTTTAATAAACAAACCCACAGGAACCAAAGGTAAATTTTCTATAAAGGGAAAAATGAACTGAATTTGCCAAGGTTTCCTTTGTGGCTCACCAATATTGGGACAACCCAGAACACAGGACAAAACCTCTCACACCTGAACTGGAAATCAGGAAGTAATTTGCAGAACAAAAACATCCATTGCTTCATTGATTCCTTGTTTGTTCACATGCAGTAAGACACTCTTGGTACCAACCAGACCATCCCTGGATGGAGCCAGCACAGGCCTTAGCAAAGCAGCACCAGTGCTCCTCACATGGAGCTGAAGAGATTCCACTGTGAAACTACTCCAGATTTTCCATCAAAGCTCATTTTAAGGATTTATAACTTGGACCGAGACATTCTTTCCACACTGCAATTTGGCATTAAAGAACTTGGCCCAGGGATCAAAATAACCCTCTATTCCAGCATTTCTTTTTAAGTGTGGGAAGGCAAATTTCTGATATGTAAAGATGCAAAAATATTAAGGCATACTTTTGTTCTTTTGTTGCAAGAAAACAGTGGCAAATAAGACCAAAACTAACTTTAAATATAAAGCCTCCATCAAGCTTGTGCTATTTGAGGCTTAGAAACTGATTTGAATTGTCTGGTTTCCTCTCATGTGGAAGAATGGCTTTGCAAATCAAAATAAACAAAGTAAACTGTTTGCTTTCTGAGCTACATATTTTATAACAAGACACTTTAACTCCTGCTTAATTTTTCCGTGGACTTTGGTTTGTCACCGTTTCTATAATTTTAATATCAATAAATGTGTTGCACATTTAGCATACCAGGCAGGTGCTAAAGGTAAAACCACATTAATATAAAGTAAATATGCTATTGATTTCAAACATAAATGATCTGGGCCTCTTCTTGCTGTCATTAATTTTTATTAAAACAGGTCTTGATGGTGAATGTGTGAGTGGTAACGGCCACGTATGCACAATCATTTCATCTTTTGCTATCTAGAAGAAGCTTTGGGAAATGAAATTGTACTTACAAAGATGACAGCCTATACACATACTTCTTCAGTTTATGAAATGTAAAATGGTATTTTAGGATTGGAAAGACTAAGGATGCAGTTTATAACTTATTTCCCTTTGATCAGAACCGAAAGCACTGGCAAATTAAAGGTTTGCCCCTTCTGATGCTAATACGTAAATTACCAATCATCCAGCACTACAGATTTTATATACATTCTGCCAGACAGGGGACTATCCTTCATCTGTGTTCAATCTGCAGTCTCCCACGCAAATCCTCTAACGTGTATCCCACTTTTTGAGTTCTGCTATAGACTTCTATAGGATTATACTGCTCCCCAAAGTAACTTCAAAGGCATGTGATTCATGACTTGAAAATTTTCCACCTACGATTTACCTCTGAAGACAACAAAAACCACCTCTCAGCTCAGTATTAAAATAGCATCCATAAGATCCCCCACCAAAAAATAAAAGGAAAATAATTTTAGCAACAGATCAACACACTACTTCCAATTAAAGGAGTTTTTAATATCAAGCATTCTTATGCTGAATACTAGCAGACTGAGGTGTGAACTTTAAGTCTGAAGATCAAGGAAGGAAGTATAAATAATGGACAATAATTAGGATGTGTAATGATCTGAAGTTTATATGCAGTTATTCTGCAAGATGATTTATAAAGGATCGAAGCTTAGCTATTAAAAAGATCCACCCTGACAGAAATGAACTCAAGCTCTTTATTGAGGCTTTGAGGTAGAGAAAGTTTATATTTCTGCTCATACAGACACCTTTGCATAAGCACTGCACCATATTTCTTCAAAATAGTGTCCAGATTGTGACATCTGTATCTTTTCTCCTACAAACAAGATGCAGATTTTTTGCTTCTTAATTTTATATGACAATTATGTGACATGAATTTTAGGGCACAGAGAGAAATGGCCAGATGATATGGGACTGACAGCTAGAAATGCTTCCCTGTCCTAGACATACATGCAAACTGGAGGGCTCATCATCACTGACTCTAGACACAGACAAAAGTCTTAAAATTAAATGCAAATAAATGATTTGTTAGAGTCAACCGCATATGTGGAACAGCAAGAGGGTGATACTTGGAGAAAAGTCTTGAGAGAGCCGTGTGAAGGTGGAAGCTCAGCAACTACCTGACATTTTTCTTTTTCATCTCCCCTGTATCTGCCACCTGACATATAAGTACAAATGATACCATTAGCTCCAGGCATACAAGTGTTTTCTACTTCAAGGCCAAACTTGTATCTCTTGTAACACAAAACAGTTCGTGCTTTTGTGTTTGAGGTCTGCTCTCTGGGTCCTCATGACTGGTCCTACACAGGGCACCCACCACCCTCTTCTGCAAGGGACTGCTCTCCACATCTGAAACTCTTCACTCACTGTCCTATGCTTCCTTTTAAAATACATGCTCTTCCCCTGTCTCTTGGATAACAGACCAAAAATGAAGGATAAGGCTTGACTAGCTCACTTTAAAGGGCCACTGCCTTTAAATTTAATTAAATCCGTATCTTCCAACTCCCACACAATCACCCCCTGGGACTAAAGGCTTCTGTAAAGGATTAGGAGGGAAATACTCTCACTGCAGCCACACCACTATGCAGAAAATAATTCAAGATTTGGGAAGCTGTGAGCAGGAAGCAGACGATGAAGAAGAAAGGGACTCACTGAAAACACAAACAAATAACTCTGCTGGCTAGAGACTATAGCAATTAATTCGGAGAGAGATTGTGCTCCAGTCTTTCCTTCCAAGAGCCTTTCTGTATTTTGTCCTACTAATGCAAGTAAGAATCAGAAATAATCCCAATAAAAGGAGCATCATGTCCCCTCTCAAATGAGTCCTTAAACCAGTAGTTTGCCACCTTGTGTCCCATTCCACATAATATTCAGTAGTTTTCTCAGACTGTGTGGCAGGATTGTGCTACAGGCACCACTAGCTCCTCAGGTACCTCTGTCTGAGAAGCCTGTCACTCCAGGAGAGCCCACACACCTGCTTTAATCATACAGAGGTGTACGGAGTATTACTCTGGGGACTTCCATTGGCAGCTCTCCATGTAGTCTACTTTTTTAGAACAAGCAGAATTGCTTTTTCTGACCTTTCCTGGTAACCTTTTAACTCTCTGACAAAATAATAATAATAAAATAATTGAGTCACGCTAGCTTTTCTTTTTTCTTTTATTTTTTTTTAATCAGGAAACAATTATTGCCAATGAACAACAAATATTTGAGTCTGGAAGTCCATTTTTAGTGGTTTGTGGTTTTTTTCCAGCTGGTAGAGTAGGCAGGTGCTTATTTCACCTGCCCTTTAAATAAACTTTGCTGGTAAGGTGCTTGACTCTGTTGAGCCAATGCGGCTTCTGAGAATTCTCAGAAGTACAATTACACAACTATACAGATCCTTAATGTAAAAACCTGGGATGGCTGTGGAGAGACTACAAGTGCTGCCAAAATAGGCAGCTGCTGAGTGGGAGTTCTGAGGATGAGAATGATGGATATAGGCACCCAAAATGCAACTGAGGTAGGTCATAGGAACATAAATTCTTTGGGGGAAGAGGGAAGGTCTCGTATTTCAGGAAACACTGTACAAAGGATATCCTTTGTTAAAAGTCCAACCATTTATTACATTATTTAGTGCACAAAATAAGTATGGAACAGAATAGTCCTTAAATCAAGTTTTTCCTTAAACTCTTACAATTGTTCTTGAAGGCCTCTGATAATAGAGAATTGCTTTTTTTTTTTTCTTCTTCTTTTTAGCAGGATTTCTTGAATGTCTCTCATTTCTGATGGAAATATAAGGAGAAACGCTTTCGAGGAACTTCCTGAAAACATATAGAACCTTAATGCATTTTTTTTTTTTTAAGAATTTATACATTTGGGAATTACAAGCTGGAGAGGAAAGTGAAGTTTGAAATTTTATCAAACTGATGTACCTCTCAAGTTATGCAGTCCCGCAGAAAAGCTTCACAAATATTGCACCAGATGGCTTTGTTCTTCCCTAGACAGGTTCATGTTACTTGGCTGTTATTAACAAAATCCCATACTTACATCAATGCTTCATTTTATGTTACTGTCATTATCTTGTTACAGGTTATAATGGTATTAGCATTATCTGCCTAATAATTATTCCTGAGTTACAGCACTAGAACTCTTAAGCTCTGATCTAGAATCTGCTGAACCACTTAAGTTTCATCTGTCTCTTTGACTGAAAAAGATGTTCCATACATTAAAGAGGAATGAAATTGGGCAAATGGCTTCTCTAGTGCGTGGTTTTACAGTAAAACAACTCCATCTCAGCTAGATAGATTTAAGTGAGTCTCTCCCGAAATATTATGTAACCCTGTACTGTGTAAATAGATTTACCATATTGCTTCAACTTCAATCTCTTATAAACAGTAAGTTGTACCACACTGCAGAACAGGTGACTTTAGTACACATCAGACAGACTTGCAGGGTTTGAATCTCCAAGGAACACGGTAAAATGTCTGAAAATATTGTTGTAAAATACATACTTTAGCATATGGCATATAAAGGGTCTTGCAAGCCATTAAAAAATATTAAATCATAAAATGCTGCTTAAAATATTTACAGTGATAGTGACTCAACATAGTCCTGTAAACAATTATCTTAAGAACAGGATATTTCAGTTAATTGTGTTAGCATGCTCCAAATTCCTATCATACAACAGTCACAGTGATACAGAGGGCACATGACAATACTGCATTGTAACGATGTTCAACCAAAAAACTGTCTGCAGACTAAGTAATCCATCTGAATTTATCTAATGTAAAGGAAAAGTTCCTTAAAAATGGTAGCATGCACATGTAACTAACACTATGTTGTCCATTCTTTCCAAACCAGATGCATACTAGTTTAATGGGAACTTAAGTTTACATTAGAGGTTCACAGATGTCCTTCAGCATTTACTAGGTAAAACATTTTTTTTAAAAACAGCACAAAAACACCTAACCTATACTTTGCATTTGGATGGATTTTTATCCTGTGCTATGAAAAACGAATGACCCAAGATGAAAGCCAAGATGTGCGAAAATTTCTCAAATCCACAAGTAAAAGGTACAGTTATCACCTAATTGTTTTAGCTATATGCATTCCAGTCACTGAATACACACTGTATAAGCAGGGTTCATGAAGAATCTAAGAGCTGAATGAGTAGCCAACCCATGTGAAGAGACACTATGAAAATTAGAGAAGGTACAATGTTGGAGCACAACTCATAGAGTTGTGCAAGTCTTCTGCTGTGTGCACACCCCACCTGGTGCCCTGCATAGTAACATGCAATGCAAACACCTCAGACTAGTTATGTCTTGCCCAGTTTCTTATGTCGTTTATTCAGCTGACTGGACCATCTGAATTTGGCACAAGCGAACCTTTTTTTTTTTTTGTGGAAAGCTCTCAGAATTTCAGTTTGCAGGGAAACCCAAACACTTCTTAACAAACATCATGTATTTTATTCACTGAAAGTCAGAAGGTAGAACAAAGGCTTAAAGCAACAAACAGTTTTCTTTCTTCCATTGCCTAAATTTTCAGTGTTCCTTGAAAGCATTTATAAAATCACTTCAGGCTGTTCTCCATTCCTGGCCGGAAGGTGCTGGCTCCTGGCTGCCTGTCACTGTGGCCATGGGACTTTTTAGAGAGCCATGCTGGACTCAGTATGGCCTGGCCTGTTCCAAACCTGTCCATGTGCCCCTCATGGGGTAAATGGTTTAACCCTGAAGCAATCCATGGGGGTCATGGAGCTGCCCGGCCTCTGTATTCACTTCTCCTGGGCAAGTGAATTGGAAGAGCTCTGTCTCTTCAACACCACATCCACTTACGTAAAAAGCCTCAATAGCATTTCAAAAACAGTAGTTATTCTGTTTGTATCCTTCTGTATCTACTAGTTCCTAGTGATGCTTCTCCTTCCTAGCACCACCATTTTTAAGCTTTAGGATTCCCTCCGATCTTTCTCTCTTCACTCAGCTTTGGGAAGAATAAACTTCCCCCAACCTGGAGAGAATCAAGATGGAAAATACATCCTAATTATTACTTCTACTTTAGCATGAAAGATTAGTTTGCCTTCACTTTGCCTCTGTCACTTGTATTGGGTCAGGCTGAGGTGGAGTCAATCTTCCTATAGCAGCTCTCTCAGTGCTGGTTGTTTTTGTTTTTCTCCTTGGAGTGGTAGCTAGAAGGGTGTTGATAGCACCCCAGTGTTTTGGCTACTGCTGAGCAGTGCTCACACAGCACCAAGGCTGTGGTTTTGTTTTTTTTCCAACGTTCCCCCAACAGTAGACTGGGGGTGGGTAACATCTTGGGAGGGGATACAGCCGGGCCAGCTGACCCAAACAGACCAAAGGGGTATTCCATACCATATGACGTCAGCTCAGACATAAAAGGGAGAAGGAAGAGGGAAGTGGGGGGGCATTCGCTGTTTCGTGCTTGTCCTCCCGAGCAACCGCTACGCGTACTGGAGCCCTGCTTCCTACAAAAGCGGCCGGACATCGCCTGCTGATGGGAAGTAGAGAATAATGTTTGTTTTGCTTTGCTTCCGCGCGCGGTATTTGCTGTTGCTTTATTAAACTGCTTTTTTATCTTAACCCACGGGCCTCTTTTTACATCTTCCCTCTCCCCTGTCCATCTAAAAGGGGAGTGATAGAGCGGCTTTGGTGAGTGCCTGGCCTCTGGCCAGGGCCAAACCACCACAGTCCTTTTTGGCGCCCAACGTGGGGTTCGAACCCACGACCCTGAGATTAAGAGTCTCATGCTCTACCGACTGACATTCCTTTCACACATTCATTAAGGTAATATGAGGAACAAATACTCTTAAAAACATCAACCCTATACCTGTAACTATCTGGCAGCAGATATAACCACCTATTCAAGTCAAAAGCTGTAAAGTGAACATAAACATAGAAAGCAACTAAAGGATAAGAAAAAACACAAGCAATACAACTTCTCATCATACTCTTATTTGATGATAAAGTTCAGGAGCTATGGCACTGCAGTGAGGACAGAACTTGTATTTAGTGTTATCTTTAAGCCAGAATAAGATCAGCTCTCAAACACTTCGCTCACCTCAAAAGATCTTCCCATAGAACTACTTAGTTTTCTGTATAGTAATACAAGCCTACTTACTGCAAGTGTGTTTTTTATTCACAAATGACTTAAAAAGCAGTCCACTGATTCACAGAGGTCTGCTGTATGATGTCTCGTAAATCTAAACTCAAGGTGGAAGTATTTCATATGCTACCAAATACCAAGAATTAAGAAAGAAAACAGTTAGGATATAAGATATCCCTTCATCAAAGATCCTTATATTAATGGTTTCATCATTGTTTTTTCTCTTATGAGATAAGGTTGATATCTCTTAAAACGTCTCTCTGAAGATATGTCTAAATTAAGAGAAAAAGTATATCCTTAAGAGACAGCTAAGCGTACAGTTTAGCTTGGAGCAAAGGCAAATGCAAGGCCTCTGAGAGATTTAAATTAGTTTGGCAGGATGACTTTATTAAAATTGTTTTGTTTTGAGCTGATGGATAAAGAAAGAAGAAGCAAAGACAAAACTCAGGAACAGAAAAACCATTGCTGAAAAATAACAAAAAAACCAAAATAACCTGAATAGTATCAATGTGCAGAATAAATAAACATTTCATGTTAAGCTTATGGCTGAAACAATCTCAAGATATGGTCAAGGAAATAACTTTTTTTTTTCTTTTCCTTTTAAGATGGAAGGATGCCTTAAGATCATGTAAAGCAGAAAATGACATTTAAAAATTCCTCATTTTGTCCTTTTTTTGCTGGGAATAATCTACTAAGATCTGAAATTTTTACTAGGTGTTAAAGTCTAAGGATTAGCAATGTACTTCAGTAAGTCCGTTTATGAGCAGAACACTCAACGTCATCACATAACATTCTTCTCCTCACAAAGGAGTTAAAACACATTAATCTGTTTTCAGTTGGATACTTCATTAAAATTCCTGTGTTTTGGCCTCCTTCTACCTGTACACAGCACAAGAAATCAGAAATAGCTCCCCTCAAGACAACATATAAAGAGAAGTATTTTTGCATTTAGGGCAAGAATGAGGGCCTGGAGCTAAACGAACAAACAAACGAACAAACAAACAAACAAACAAACCACATCTCCCTTTGGCACTGCTGCACAAATGGAAATGTTCATCACAGCTTATTGTAAGCTTATGGTACTAATGAGTAACTGATGCTCTGTCTTGTTTGCAGATACTTAAAAAGCTGACTTGTTTCTACTCTGGGTCAATTGCTTCACTAATGCCATTCAAAACTCTGTGCTGTCCTAATCCTTCCTCATATGGAATTAGGTGGCTTTCCCTAACACTGTCATCTTCATCAGGAATCAAAACCAGGCAGGCAGATGAAGCCCAGCAGTCCCAGAAGCACAGTAAAAGCCTGGCAGGGAGCTCTCGGGACAGGGGATGGCACTGAGGCCACGAGGTGACTCAGGGGAAAGCACTGAGGTGCAGGACAAGCAGTGACTAATCATGGTGGGGAAGGATTGTCACCTCCCACCCCCACATCACACGAGTCACTCATCCCAGAGCTTCATGCCACAGAGGATGATGGGGAGCCATAGCAGGCACAGGAAGGGACGTCTGGAAAAGCAGGGCTGCATCCAGCCCTGCCATATATTTCCAGTTCAGTCCTCTGGTGCCCTCAGCCTCTCCCACACCTGGGTGTCTGTGAGCAATCAATATACCAACAAATTGCAGTGGAATATATCAAAGATTATGCACCTTGTGTAAACATGCTGCAATATTTCTGAGTATTGCTGATTTATTTGTAAATGCATCGTCCATTTATATGTGCATATATGCGTATTCCATACCTGTTTGTCTGGTATGGAAATAAATGTGGCTGATAACTTAAAGTCAGTAGTATTTAGAGACAAGATCATTTCATCCAAAAGGCAGGCATCTAGCCTGAGAGGAGCATCTAGGCAGCATCAACAGTCCATGCTCAGAAAAACAGAGAACTATGAAGCAATTTAACCCATGCAGGAGCCTAATATAAGAAGAATGAATTCCTCTCTGAAGATACTTTTCAACAAAAAGGTCAAAAGCAACATAGAAGACCAGCTTAAATTAAATTCCTAATTCTAGATGATGAAAATCAGTGAGACTAATTCCATTTGTTGTGCACAACTATCTTTAAACTCAAACTTTGACTCTGTGGTTGACTCTGGAGGCATCTGGCTAAATATTTATAAGTGGAATAGGAGGATCTATAGAAAGATACAGTGCACAGCAGATCCTGTTCCTCACACTTTTATTGAAATCTGTGTAAACTTACCTGTTGTTTTCTACTGGGGCTTGACTGAACAGAGTATGACTGTTCTGGATTGAGTTGTTCCTGCAAAGGGACAGCAGGAATTTGCAAAGCTGGAGCCTGCAGACATACAACTATTCCAGGACGGACACACTAATTCCGTAATCATCCATATCTCACTGTTTTTGTTTTTCTAGTTACACATTCAGAAAGCACCCCAGGCCTGGCACATATATTGGTGTAAACAAGCTAGTCACACATTTAAATAACTGTACACATATTTATTAGGAACTGAAGGCTACGAATGAAAATACAGGAAGAGTTGTTGAGAAGGGGATTTCATAATGTGGCAAGACCTCTGTTTGAGTACTTATCACACTTAAGGAGGTGATATGGAGATTATAAAAGTGAGAATGTGTACACATCTAACCAGATGCCTAATAAATTAATGCTTAAACATTCCCCTCCCTCCCTGATGGCAGTAGCTTCTTGTTATTCTGATGTCCCAGCACTCTGCCCTCAAGCACATTGCTCCTCACAATTTCTTCTTTGCCAGCTACCTAACCCCATTAGGTATTACTGTATCTTATCAGAAAAGCAAGATAACAAAGATGCAACACATGCATCATCTACACTAAATATCTACGAGTTACTACTTTGTCCATGGGCCAATTCAGCTCTTTAAGCAAAGACACTGGAAGAGAATTTGAAATACATCAATATAACGCAATATGAAGACAGACATAAAACTATCTTATTCTTAATAAGGGAAAATATAAGGTGCTTTCCATGATCTTGGTCCCATTCTGATGTGTTAAATATGTCTTTATACCATAGCTTTATGGAAGTTAAACATCCTATTCAAGTTTTCAGATTTCACTGCAAAGGCCCAGTTTGCCATTCCTATTGTAGCGTTTTGGGCAAGTCTAACTGCTTTCAATTCTGGACAAACACAATCAGGCTATTCTTACTCTACATATGATTTATCACAGGCATGCATTAAATTTAGATCACCTGTTGGGGAACACTGTAGTTAAATCTTACAACTAAATCACCACCACACTGCAAAAAAAACCAAACAGCACACTGTCAACAGTGTTAACCTGATAGAGCCTAGAAATGCAGTCAACTGCTTCTACCAAGATCAGTTTATTCCATCTATGGAAATAAATACTAAATAAGAGAAATAAAGTAAGAGCAGTAAATTACTCTACAGCTATCCATTCCTTCAATATAAAAATATAAACATGTCAAGCAGTATTAATACATATATATGACATATGCAGAGCACATACAGATGAACACAACAAATTGCTTTCATTCTCCTCTGATCCTGAGCCAGCTCTGTATCAGGCCAACATTTTGGCATTAATTAATGTAGCTTTTAAAACTGCTCCACCTTGTGCCAGCTGCCTAAAGCATCCTGTAGCTCTCACAAATGATGGGGCTGCAAGCAATCTCCCAGTCACACCCGCTCTACCTCACCTACGAGCAGTCACGGTGCTCTGTGGTGAGTGGTCCACCCGGACCGGCTGTCCTCCCCAGGGCCCTCACCAAGTGATAACCATCTCATCTGGTCCTAGTCCTGCTCTGACTCCTGCCAAGTCTGACCTAAACTGTTTATATCATTACTCATTTGATTATACAATAATGCAACTTCCAGAGTCAGCACTGGGGGAACATATGCAGGGAAAAGGTCATACTTCAACATAGTGTTTTCACCTCCATTTAAACAGTGCATACATACATAACTAAAGCTGCTGGTAAACTTTATTGCAATGTAAATCCTCAACGAGAGAAAGGGAAGGGAATTATCAGTGCAATTAGCTGGGATCCATTCCAATATCCAACTTTTTGAACAAATCAATAACTTATTGCAAGAAATGTTCCCAGCCTGGTTTCCTATGACATTTTTTTCTATTCACACAACTGAAAACTCCTGTGAGCATGTAAAAATTACTACCTTTGTAGACAAACAGGAACCCTAGGGTTCTTGCTGTGCATTTCTTTGTTACACTGTGTACAAGGAAACTGCATACAATTTGTGGTTTCTTCTTGAAAGAATCACTCAAATGCCTAAATGAGAGTGAAAATTGGAAGGAGTATGATAAAAAGCCACTATTAAGTGGCATCTTAGTGTATTATGAGAGTGGTGTATTTTCTTGGCTTGGATTTTTGGCAGAAAGAATCTGGAAAGATTTATTTGGTAAAATCTGTACTTCATATATATTTTCAATTGCAAAGGGTTTCACATGGCGTAAGAACTACATCAGATTGCTCACAGCCAAGGAGGAGCACGCTATGTTGACAGCCACTTACAAGGATAACTGAAGCACTTCAGACTGCAGAAAAGAATGGCGCTATTATCTCAGACATACCAAAGAGGTAACTTATTGACATTTACTGACTTTTGTTGACATGCAGCCATAACCCTTTGCCTACCCTCAATTTCCTTTCAAAAACAGTGGCATCCTCTGAACAGCAGCAACTCCACTTGCTGCTGGACTCTCATTCTCCCGACCACCCCTGCACACTTGCTCACTATTGCTTTAAGAGCCCTTTTGGTGAGGTCATTTTGCACTTCAAAGCAACATATGGCTACAAAACTTTATTAACTCCAAAGGGACTCCTTCAAGAGAAGCTTTATGTAAACAAAATGCAGGGCATCAGCCATAACCAGCTCAGAGCTCTAGCATATTCTAAAGAGGTGCCTTTAGCCAACAGTATTTATTTGCCATTGCAACTTAAACAATCCAGAGTATAACCCATGACATTTTATAAAAAATCTATTTGATTTTCAACACGTAACACCCCTTTTTGCATCAGACCAAAATAAATTAAATAATTAGATAAACAATTCTGTTCCACAAGGCTAAAAGGTCTAATAAAAGTCTGGCATATGAATAAATCAACTGACAAACCTCCCAGGACATACCATAAGCCAGAATCTCATTAAAGGTGATGTTAAAATTTAGCAGAGCACCTGCTTCTCTGCTCGGAAGAAGTTGATATGAATACAGAGAAGCCAGAGAAGGGAAAAACTGCTCCAAATCAGGTCAGAACTGCTTTGTCAGCTCTTGCCTTTTGAATCAGTCTTACACCATGAAAAGATCATTGTAAAATAAAGAGATTTATCTCTGATTCTGGAGTATCATATAACTCCTATATAATAAAGGTTTCACATTTGCATATTGGTAATATGAATTCAACAGTCTTGCCTCGTTACATTTTTAAGAGCAATACACATAAAACCACCACGGTAATCAGTGCAAGTTACACTGTTTAAAGTTTTCTGTACAAAATCTTTACTGACTTACAGTGCCTGTGTAGTTTCTCTCAACCTACTTTTGCCATTAAGCAGAGGCAGACCCCTGTCTACCTTATCTTTTCTATATTGCTTGTTACTGTGGTGCTATTCTATTTGGTAATATGAAAATCAGCAAGTCCCTGCAGATGTGTATGACACTGTTCTGCCAGCCAGTGATCTTTTATAAATTATTTTTAAATTAATTTTTCCCTGTGCCAGAAATTATCCTTCATGGTAGGCTGAAACTTAATATTTAATACACTGGAATGCATAATCCACAGAAAATTATAGAGAGGGCTGAAATTCAGTTCTATGTTCCTACATATTGAGTACTCCATACATGGGCTTTTACAGTGATTATGCAAGTGGCACAATATTAGTAAATGATGAAAATTTCAAACTCGTAAAGGGAAGTCCTGCAGATAGGGAGATGAAAACAAAACAAATAAAAATATTAATGTCAACAATGAAACAAAGAAGTGAGATATACTTGTGGAAAGAGTGAAGGAGAGGCACAAACACTGGAAACATTTTCCAAGGAAAAATTGTGGAAAAGAAGTGGGAGAAAAACTAAATGACTAGCTCATTGCTCTGTCACCTGAAAATGTGGTCACAGCTCTGCCTGTTTAACTTTTGACTAAAGGAGGTAAGGTATGGTGCTTGACATGCCCAAATATTTTGTATTCAAATATATAAAAAATACAATTTTCTTTTTAAATGAGTATGAGGAAGAACCTACTGTGCAAATAATGAAATCTGTATATGTTGTTTTTATTGTCTCAAAGTATGATAGAAATCCAAAGAACTGCACAACAGGCTGAACTGAAGATCCTGCTCTAGAAATGCCACAAATACAGTATACTTTTAAGGCTTATTTACCTTGTAGTCATGAAACCATAATATCATTAAAATACCCATCAATTTAGTGGAAAAAAAATCTTCACAAAATGCATTAACCAAGAGTGAAAGAATCAAATATAGCATGTGTACATAAAACCCCATCACCTAGACAGGTATGAATCAAAGAAAAGTAAAAACCATGAATCTTCTACTTGGAAGCCTGTGAAACCACCTGAACATACCCAGCTTGATCATGCTTTCCCAGGAGCAGCCTGCGCCTTTTCATCATCGAGGCATAACATTCATTTTAATTGCATAGACGTTAAAGACAAAGGAAAGGTCTAACGTGAGGAGCTTGTAAATTCTGCTCAGACAATGCCCATCAGATGCACTGAGGCAAGGCTGACAGAATGAGGAGTGGTGCCACGGTGGGAGTCTACACAGTAAATAACATCTGGGGTAAGCTCAGAGCATTCAGGAAATTGTAGCATCCCATTACCAACGTAAAATCTCAAGAATTAAACTAGAATCAGTGTAAAAGTAAATGAAGGGGCATAAAACTCAGTTTATGATAATTACATTATTTCTACTCAATCAGTTTATGCAGTCTTACATGAGCTTAAAGCTCCTCTCGCCACATACTGTAAGGCTAATCAAGATTTCTAATACGTTGGCAAAAATAAAAGCTCAGTATTCTGTTTCCTGTAGGAAGAACAAGCGACAGTCCAAAGCACCTTAGCTTAGCAAGGAGAAGGAAAAAGGTTCATGAAACTTAGTGCTCTTCTGACATCTGGAATTTACACAAAAAATTACCTCTGCCTCCCAGTAGCCTTCCCAATTTCTGCAATTACATCAGCAAGTCCTTTCCTATTGGCACCTGTTACATTCTCTAAACGGCTCTTAGAGCCAGTGCAGCACCACTAATGAGGAGAAACAACTAGAGGATTTCAACTTCCACACTACCTTTGAAATGCATTTCATAAACGACAGCAGCTGTAATGATTTAAACTACAGCACTCCCCCATCCCAGAGATTCCAAAATATTCTAGAAGCAGCTAAACAAAGTACCATGTTTGTCACTAATTAAAGTACTAAAACATCATGGAGCCCTACTGTGCAGCTATATACTAGGGAATAAAAGGTATTTCTCGCTTTAGATAGTATAAAATCCAGCTACAAGAGAGGAGGGGGCCAGTTAGCTCAGGGGGTTGAGCGCGGTGCTGACAACAACGACCGCCACCGAGGTCACGGATTCGATTCCCGCTCGATCCCCATGTGTTGCCTGGTCTAGTCGAGAGGTGGCATCCCTGCCCACAACAGGGAGGTTGGACTAGATGATCTCTAAGGTCCCTTCCAGCCTAGGCCATTCTATGATTCTATGATTCTATGACATTGCAGCTGGACAGAAAAAGATATGTTTACTTTGTAAGTGCAGGTACACTCAAATAAATTGCATTTCCCCGGAAATAATCTCAAGGGGTCCTGTCCCTCAGTGAATGAATTTTACTCTCCAGCTGTGGTGTTTCCACTTTTGTCTGGTGTTTACTAAGGCACCTGGCAAAATGCGGCACAATGTGGGAGTACGGAGTCAGGTCAGGTCACAGGAACAGGGTCTCTACCTCGCTGATTGCAGTAATATAGGTCACTGTAGCAGACAACATTCACCGCATGTCACCAGCACAGTGAATATCAGGTTTGCTTTAGGCATCAGATTCAACATATTTTAACACTCAAGTCATACAGGCATAATCAAGACCCTACAGCTTATCTGGCCTGCTTAGAAGGCAGTTTCCAGGCCCAATATGATAAATATAAGAAAACTCCAAATGATTTACACCTTATTTCCTACACAGTCCAAAAAGTCCTCCTCTTGCTACATGTTGAGACTGGAAGGAAGCTATGTCATACCTATTTTGTTGGAACTTAAATGTATAATATGTTTCTAGCTAAGAATCTTCTACCTACATTTTTTTCTATTTCTCACAGAAATAATTACCACATATCTTTTAGCACATTAATCCTGTCAGCTGACTTTCCCAATCTTATTCACGTTCTGTCTCACTTCCTTTTGGATTAATTTTCAACTATATTTAAATGTTATTTAGCCCTCTTGAGAAAGACTGTCCAGATTTTTTCGAACCATGCTCACCATCTTTTGAAATTTTACTCATTCAGACCCTCGTATCATGAGTGGCTTGGCACTGAACATGGTTTAATTATTATTTTAAAATATTGGCAATTGAAGTCAGAGGGGGAACAGATTAACATCAGTATGTCATCTAATTAAAAATATATCTTATTTTACAATCTGTCACCAAAAATTAACATGCTGAAATTCTGCTGAACATGCTGCTGAGCCAATGCCATAAAGGCAAAGGAGAAAAGGCATAAGAAAAATAACTACACTCCTTTTGAAACAGTAAGCCTCCTGAAAAAGAAATTTCTGAGGGTGCTGCACTCTGAGAAAGTCTTTTTCCAGAGCAGCATCTGCTTAACCCAAATCTAAACCCCCAGCTGGTATACCATCTGAGAAATCACCACTGAAAGTCTTGATAAACAACATAAAAAAAAAAAGCAACCCCTCCAAAAAAACCATTGTCTTTCTTTCTCAAATGAATTATTAGGATTAAGGTGGGTGTTTTTATGAAGAAAAAAAGCTCAAATTGCCTAGAGAATGGCTGCCTGAAACAAATTACTTCAGAAAGAGCTAAATTCTTCCACCAGTTTGTCTTTTAAAGTGTGTTTCTTGCCTCCCTCAAACACAGTTGTTCATCCTTGTAGATCTTCCATACTTCTGAATTAAGCAGAGCCACACTGTGTTATTTTGAGTTTCTGCCAATAGCCAGAAAACTGAGAGACAGCAAGAAGCTGGATCCTCTTTTCCTCCAGCAGGTAAAGGAGCTCTGCTGAGATTAGAAATGGGGATGAGGTCTCTGGGCAACCAAGGGAGTGGAATGTGTGTAAAAAGCAGTGGAGTAAAAAAAATGCAAAATGAGAAAAATGAACCCCACTTGCTCTTGAGCAGGCATTGGGCACCAGACAGTAGAAAAGGGCATTCAGGGAACAAAGAATAGGGTAAAAAAAATGTGATTTAAATAGCCACAAGGGAGCTTTTATTTTTCTGCAACTCCTTCTCTTTGCTTACAAGATCTAATCCCAGTGGTGTTTTGTGCAGAGAGAGCTCTGTGAGCTACCCTATTTTTACACTCTTTTGAATCACTAGTCTCTACATGCAAATCCAAATGAATCCCAACAGGGGCCTCAAGATCTCCTTGCAGATACACAGTTTACAAAAGAAAATGTTTGCAATACACAGTGAATGAGGTTAACTGAAAGGCAAATTATTCATGACTCAGTCACAAAATTAAATGCAATAGTCAAAATACACTGCTGTGTAAAATCAATGCATATCTTTTTGGAGGGGAAAATAAAACTCCTCTACAATCCAGCAAGGTAGTACAAAAAAGTGTGTATGTGCTCTGTTCTCAGTATCTGGCATTAGAGGTTAGTCTCTATAGCCGGATGTGCTGGCCATTCACAAGTGAAGGCAATTACTATTCAAAGGGGGAAAGTTTTATGATGTTTTGAGCTCTACGGATGTGTGACCAAGCTTAATGAAGCACTGGATTATTTAGTGTGTTAATAGAGAAACAGCTGGGTGAACCAGATTCATATTTAATTAGGAAACAGTGTCAAGACTCTGTGCCTGAAGCCACTGCAAAATTATCTGTACACTGAATTTTGTTCAAATTGCACTATAATTTCTAGACTTTTCCCTCACAAATTTTAAAAGCGATATGAATAAAAGGAAGCCTACAAAGCCTAGCAAGAACTTCCATCAGATGTTCAGAAAAATATACTGGTCCATTTGTTTGATTGTAGAATGTTCTTATACCAAACAGAGAAACTCTACTGCCTATACAAGGAAGGGTACTGTGCTGGGTGGGTGAGAGGAGGAACCCCCATGAGCAGGCACAAGGGCACTTCCCAGAGCAATGGTACCAGTTCAGTGAACTGAAAGGCTCCTAAGTCCCGTGGTGCCAAGAGGATTAGGAGCTCAGGCAACAGCGACCAGGCACCAAGGGGAGCCATAGGTAATGCTATGTCAACCTTTGGCACCTCATCCAGCCTTCTGGTTTTCTATAGTTCAGTCTCTGGTTCAAGAATAAGGATTCTTGGCAGTGTCTTAACTTACTCAAATATCATAGGCTCAGAGGACATTTATTTTAGCAAATTAGGGTTCCCAAAGCTTAGTTTTGACTGCTTCCTTTCCCACCCTGGATGTGGCCCTACTGTAGAGGGCTAAGATCAACATTGCATCCTAATTGTCACCTGTGGTACTTACTCTGTCTTCTCATCCAAGTTTCCAGACCCTACCTGTTCCTTTTCTCCCTTAGCCAATTCTTTAGACCCATCTTTCTCCCAACCTCAACTATCCCCTCAGCACAGCTCTGAACTACAATCTCTTCATTATTTCATTGATTTGATGTCATTTCCCCTAGACACCATCAGGCCTGAGGAAGATAAATCCTGCTGCCGAGGGCAGACTTTTCATTTTCTCAGTGTCCACATCCAGCATCACACCAACTTCTGAATGCTGGGAAAGGCAAGTCCAAGGATTGCAGTATGTTCACTAGAAATATAATTATGGGTGATTTATTTTCTGAACTCCAAGTTTAGAAAGCTTGTGTGAACTGAGACTTTCCAATGCTCACATCCTGTTCAAATTTCAGACGATTTTCACATGGAAGGAGTGAAAAGCACTCTCCTGACCCTCCAGCATTCCCTTGCCAAATTTGAAGACTCTGCTCCAAAACAGGGTTGTTATAGCTTCTTAGTGAAATAGTCTTAAGACTGTTACTTTATCCAGCACAGTAGTGCCTGTCACCATTTCATCTTCATTCTTGGAATTAAATGAAACACAATTTTATGGATATTCTTCTAAAACTTCTGCTTAAAGCCAACACCTGCCTTCAAAGTGTTAGCCCATATATTTAAAGTTAACAAACCTCTAACAAGGCCTTGTGATGGATGGAGGTGAATCTCCATCCTTGCATCTTTCAACATATCTGGGAGATGGGCACTGAATTTCATTGCACCCTAGATGCTGGGTCCCTAAATCTCCGTGAAACTTTGCTCACAAGCTTTATTTCTCTTTTGAGGTTTTATGGCATGTATGGGAGATATAACTATCTCCTCAGTGGAAATAGAGATTGATTATGAGATTCTTGCCTCCTTTCTGCAGTCTACTTTAAGAGGTGGATATCTCTAAACTGTAAAGTCAGTGAGAGACACGAGTCTCTCAGAGACCCTTCACCCCACCCTAGGACAGTCATGTGCAGATCCTCAGGGAGCCTACATGACCAGATGTCTCACCTCCAGGACCTGACTGCAGCTGTCTGCAGTTATGTAACCTTTGAAGAAATGGAATCAGGACTAAAAACTGCAACATACTAATGGTCCAGCAAGCTAATTAGCTGGCTGGAGGGAGGAACAACAATAAAAAAAGCCCTGGTGTCAGAAGACAGTTGTGACAGAAGCACTCTGCAGCTTCCAGGCAGGCTCAGGGGCCCAAAACAGAGGGTAACTGCAGCCCCCTTTGCTTTGGGACATTGTGGCGCTCAGAAATGGAATGATGTGGTCCCGAAGTGCAATCCATAGTTCAGCGAGGGTATTTTATTCATTACATTTTAAGCGTATAGTGTGTAGGGTGGGTTGATTTTTTTCTATCCAAAATGCAAGTTGCAATCTACTCTCAGTCCCAGCAGACCACAACCCATATTCTAAAAATAGAGCTTCTTCAAGGTTCTCAAATAACTATAAAATAGGCCTGTAAATGAAATGATTGCCTAAGTAAAGCAGCCTTCTCAAAAAGGCTCCCTTCCCAAAAGTATGTCTTGACTACCTATTCGTAAAGAAAACTTCCCCCTAGAAAGTGTTCTCCAGTCCTGAACTGGAACATGAAAGGCATAAGAAGTTCTGTTTTTTCTGTGAATAAAGATTACCTGCAGCATCAATAACTACCTAGATTCATAAACCATGTCATGGGCAAGTAAACTGTTTTAATGGGCTGTGTGAGAACTTGAGATTAACAAATTCGCCTGAGGGAAAAAAAAAGTCACCCTTAAGGAAAATGAATGAATTGGAAATGGAAGCAGAGCTGGGCAAACGTACACTTTGAACTCTTCTGAAAGCACAAGAGGGAAAAAAATAACAGTTAGCAAAAGCCCAAGGAATACATTAGAGGAATTTGCTTATTACTAGAGAAGCCACTGAAGCCGTTTGTCAGGTGACATGAAGCCTGCTAGGATCCTAAGGCACCGTTAGCGATTCTGTGTCATTAACCGACTTACAAGTGACTTACAAGTGTCACAGGTGGACTCTTCGCTGGGTTAAAAACT
>NW_009728109.1:0-458 GCF_000703405.1 Apaloderma vittatum | reverse complement strand
AGGTTTAAGATTGTGTTGCCCAACCTTTTCCGAGAGCAGAGGCTCTGGAGAAACAAAACACACAAAAATCATGTTACAAATCTAGGAGTTCATTCATCAGTAAAACTGAAAAAAAAAAACCAGCAATGAATAAACACATTTAAATGTATAGATGAAAAAAATCCCTTGATATATTCTCCCCATACCAGGATTTCACTGCATTTATCACTTCTGTACAAACATGTCATTTTCCCCTTTCAGTTTTCATTTCAAGCACACAGATGTACACAAATAGGGGAGGTATCTGAACCATTCAGGCATTTTTTTTTCAAAACTCTTGGGGAGAGCAAGTGAAATCTCTGTGGTCTTTTCAATAAATATTTACATATCTGTGTTTATATTCTTGCTATTAGGCTATGTAAACAAATGAAGCTGAATTAATATGAGCTGTTAGAAAGAACAAGGCAAGAAAAACGTTT
>NW_009728108.1:27468-30558 GCF_000703405.1 Apaloderma vittatum | reverse complement strand
AAAGCAGAAGGCAAGAGATACTCTGGAAAAAGTCTGACTGAATAACAAGTTTGAAAGCTGACCCTGAAAAACTTTGTCAGAAACTGTTAGGCTTGAATTTGATGTCTTACAATTAGAAGTGTGAGCATATTCTAAGGATATTTGTCTTATTCATTATATGATAACACCCCACGTATAGAATGCCATATATGCAGAAACAGCTCGATGCAAAATGCACGTCGGTGCTTATGCAAGGGAGGCTCTTAAGGTGTTTTATGTCTTCAGAAGTAAAATTCAGTTCAATGTTCCAATGTGGAACTGTAAGAAATATAGCCATCAATGATTTTACACAGGTATTTCCAAAAGCTTTTCTGGAGACAAGGACTTTTTGTACTCAGCCAAATTACTGCCAACCTGGAGATTACACAGATGATTGTTTAATACTCTGTGCCACCAGATGAGAATCCTGTTTCAAGTCCTAATGAATAAATACCCTCTCTGAAACTTCTCATAGCTTTCTGCCTTTAAATCAAATTACTAACAGACAGCCCTAGACACCTGCAAAATCTACAGCCACAAGGGAGAACACACTAAGTCCAAAATTAACTTTCAGAATATTAACATACTTTTTTTACAGAAACACTTCCCAGAACAAGCAGCTCCAGGGCATGTTCAGTTTGGATTCCACTGCAGAACTAAGGACATCTTATGATCTTTTGCATCCTTAGAGAGAGGGATATAGAAAATTTGAGGTTGGAAGCATGGGAGTCTTTATACATTGTCTGCATTTCTAACAAAGTTCAAAGTGGAACATGCTTGATTCTAATAACACTTTGTGTCATTTCTCCTATAAGAGAAATAAAGTCTTAATCTTAGTTTCACTGGAAGCAATACATTTTGCTAGTGACCAGCTGATGCACTTTTATGTTCCAACACAGCAAGCACGTGTATAAAGTTTAATTGGCTTCAGTGAGTTATTCATATTCTTAATCGACAGAATCACAGAGGGGTTGAAGTAGGAAAGGACCTCTGGAGGTCATCTGCTCAAGCAAGGCCACCCAGAGCCAGTTGCCCAAGACCACATCCAGACAACTTTTGTGTGTCTCCAAGGATGGAGACTCCACAGCCTCCCTGGGCAACCTATGCCAGTGCTTGGTCACACACTGAAAAAATGTTTCATGGTGTTCAGAGGGAACCTCCTGTGTTTCAATTTGTGCCCGTTGCCTCTGGTCCTGCCACTGGGCACCACTGGCTCCATCTTCTTCGTTGCCTCTCATCTACATACATTGATGAGATCCCCCTGAGCCTTCTCTTCTCCAGGCTGAACAGCCCCAGCTCTCTCAGCCTTTCCTCACGGAAGAGATGCCCCAGTCCCTTAACCACTGTATTGGGCCTTAGCTGAACTCTCTCTGGTATGTCCTTGTCTCTCTGGTACTGGAGAACTCCATACTTCATGGTGTAGCCTCACCAGCACTGTATAAAGGGGCAGGATCACCTTTCACAGCTGGCAATACTCCTCTAATGCAGCCCACAATACCATTTGCTTTCTTTGCATGTTCAACCTGCTGCCCACCAGGACCCCCACGTCCTTCTCTGCCAAGCTGCTTTCCAGCTTTTCAGACCCCAGCCTGTGCTGCTGCCTGGGGCTGTTCCTCTCCAGGGTCAGGGCTTTATACTTCCCCTCCTTGAACCTCTTTGGGCTCCTATTGGCCCATTTCTCCAGCCTGTTCTTCTGGATGGCAGCGTGACACTCTGGTATTATCAGCCACTCCTTCCTGCTTTGTGTCATCAGCAATTAATTAATTTTTAAAGGCAGAAAAAAGGTTGATGTAATATTGATTTAAAAAAATTAAACCAAACAACCCCTAATTGGAATAATGTTTCATCACAGGAAAAAATTATTAAATGCTTGCTAATTATTTTTTTTAAAGCATTGCTTTATTGAAGTATTAACCCTTCTAATTTTAAGTATGATAAATGAACCATGTAATTTGGTTTTGCCCGTAATTCATGCTAAGAGAGATTCCTGGCACATGCGGGAAGAGGTAACATCAAAAGGAAAACGTGCAGGTAAACAAAATTTAAGAAGGGCCACAAAGATGATCAGAGGGCTGGAGCACCTCTCCTATGCGGACAGGCTGAGAGACTTGAGAAGACTCCAAGGAGATCTTATAACAGCCTTCCAATATCTGAAGGGGGCTACAGGAAAGCTGGAGAGGGAATCATAGAATCATAGGATGGCCTAGGCTGGAAGGGACCTTAGAGATCATTTTAAAACAGCCACCCTGCCGCCAGGGACGCACCTCTCGACTACATCAGGCAACACATGGGGACCAAACGGGAAGGACAAGGGGCAATGGTTTTATACTACAGCAGGGTAGATTTAGACATTACGAAGATGCTCTTCACTATGAGGGTGGTGAGATACCTGAAGAGGTTGCCCAGAAAAGTTGTGGACACCTCATCCCTGGAAGCGTTCCAAGATCAGGCTTCATTAGCCCTGAGCAGCTGGCCCGATGGGAGGTGTCCCTGCCCATGGCAGTGGTTTGGGACTAGATGATCTTTAAGATCCCTTCCAACTCAAACTATTCTACGAACACGTAGTGTTTTGGCGATACTAGCAAGGCAATGAGCTCTTTGTAGAGATGTTCAATGTCCACTCGCATTAGCAGGTTTCAAAACTTTCTTCGGGGAAATCCACCACCTGCATTTCCTCTTCCACAGGCTCCCGAGGCGAGCTGACAGGCCCAACCTAGCCCAGGGCCCGCCCTCAGCGAGGGACTCGCCGGTGCCCCTGACCCGCGGCACAGCCCAGGCCCATGACTGCAGACTGAAAAACAACACTCAGTCCCCTGCCCCAGCTCCTCCACATGCGCACATAACAGGCCCACTCGGCCGAAACACCAGAGCCCAGCACTTTCCCACAGAGCGCCTCACCAGCCGCCGTCGAACGACCCCACCCTGCCCTGCGCATGCGCAGTCCCCTGCGCGTGCTTTCTGCTCAACGCTGATTGGGTGCGTCCCGCCGCTCGGCTGTTGGCGTGTAGTTGCCGTGGCAACCGCAGGCGGTGGAGCTCGCGCCTCCCCTCTGCCCGTCGTCCTGTTGCCGCC
>NW_009728108.1:0-27451 GCF_000703405.1 Apaloderma vittatum | reverse complement strand
GGGCCCTGGGCGGGACTTGATGGGAGGGTTCCCCTCTGGGACGGACACCAGGAGTGGGTCTTGCGCCTTACCTGTCCCTCTTCGCAAGCGGGAGGGAGTAGCAAGGCGGCGGGTGATCCCTGTCGCCGTCCGGCCTTGTGCTGGGTGCGCTGCGGGGGGACAGTGGGAGGCCTGCCTCAGGCACAGCGCGTACGCCGCGGCCTGGCTCCTTCTCCGTCGTACCGCTGGTTTTGGGAGACTCTGAGGAAGGGCTCTTGAAAGGTGTTTTTATTTCAAAAACAGGAAAAAACCACGTTTCTCGGTTTAAAAAAAAAAAAAAAAGTCCTTCCAGCTTTCCTCCTTCTCCCACCTTTAAAAAAAAAAAATCAAAAACCAACCCTCACATGTGTAAGAGGGGAGTACTGAGCTTCAGCCTTGCTTAGTAAGTAAGGGAGTTTTTCCTGTCTTCACAGCTTCAGTCTTTGCTTTTCTTCGGTTTCTCGTAAATGTGGTACTGGCGAGAAGGATTCTGTGTGCCTTGGTTTCTGTGGCTGTGGGAGTTTTGCTATTGGGATGCTTTTTGCTGTCTCCTCAGTTGTTTTGATACACTGATCTGGGGCTACTATGTATTGACTAAAATGCATAATGTGCATTGTATTCTGTACTGGCCAAAAAAGCAACCTCTTTATTCTGAGCTGTGAAGTTTATCTTTGTTAGGGTGCTTTTATCCTCAGTCTGTTTACACATCCAATTCGAAATACATATCTTGCCTTTCTCCCTCCCCTCATTCTCCAGGTTATAAGTTCACTTGGAACAACAGCCAGAGTTTAAAAAACCAAAAAGTTGGTATTGTTGTGAGAGCCACTACAGTATGCCTCAATGCAAAAACCTCACAGTTTTTCGCTGGGCATAACAAATGCACATGCAGTTGTGTGCGTGACAAAAGAGCTGTGCAGATCTATAAAGAGTACTGTAGCTTTATACCACTTCTTACAACCTGTGAAACCAGTTATAAAGCGATGTATTTTCTAACTAATAATTAGGTTATGAGCTGCCATTATTTATGTACGAGAATTACTTCTGCTGTGCACTGTTGTGCTGGTATTTCTGTATGAGGAAGATGGAGACTGGGGTACAATCTTCTTAAGCACACTGAAACAACACATCAAATATAGCAATGTATTTTAAATGTTATTTAATACACTAGAAGTCTGAAAAGATGACAACAAAAAAGGAGTAGGTTTCTATAGGCAGCATAAACTATACATGAATGTGTCACCAAGCAGAAAGGGAATTGGTGGGGAAACATCAGATTTAAGTATACATGTAAGTTTTGTTGAAGATCTGGGCTACAAGTAGTATATCATTTTCCTTTTTTGTTTTTAAGGCATTTTATCAAACTACTTACATGAACACGTAGAACACACTCTTTAAAGAAGCAGTAAAGCTGTTTGGCCTATTACAGAACGATGGTTCGGCTAACAATGGACCTAATTGTTAAAAGCATCAGTCACAAGAATCGCAATGAAGAGGACTTTGGACAGTATCTGCAAAAAATAACTCATTTGAATTTATCAGATAAAAATATAGATACCATTGTAAGATTTATTTTTCTTTCCTCCTTTTAACCTGGCCACTTAAATGTTTTGTAGTTACTATTATGATGAGTTGTTTGTAGCTGGGGAGAAAAAAAAGGAAAGCCTAGTTCCAGTTTTATAACAGCTGTGTTATGTTTTAACATTTATATTGACTTGCAATTAGGCCTTAATAATACATCTATTTGGAAACATGCTTCCGCATTCACTGCTGTCATTGTGTGGTCACTGCTTGTGTTTAAATGTTTAAATGGATCTTAAACGCGTGGGATTTGAGATGTGGAAATTACCTTTCATCTGTAACTTTCCATATAAAACATTAAAGCAGATGACTGAACTCCAACAGTCTGCGAGGTTTCTTATTATTGACCTGATACTTGTTTCTTTATATGGCAAAAATGTTACTGAAATATTGTACTTACCTGAAACCGTGGAAATATAGATCATCTGTGTAGCAGACAAGAAGGATATTATTAGTACACTATTTTTGCCATTGATTAATTAAAATAGAAAATCCATGTAAGCAATTAGGCAGGAGAGATGAACTGAAGAGCTAAAATAAAATGTTATTTGCAGTGTTACACAGAACTATTATAGAATTCTGCAGCTTTAGAAACAAAACAAAACAATTTTGCTGCTTTGATTATTTTGTGCACTTGTTACATCCTAAGGGAGCTTTCTGGAAGTCACGAGAATGGAGATGGTAACTTCACTTGCTTACTGCTTTAGCCACTTAAGAAGTTGAATATTTCAAATTAATAATTTAGACCTGACACTTTTCCTATAGAATATAACCAGGCTGTTGACATTGGATCAGTATTTGTAGGGCTTTGGCAGCTGTGCTGTAGCTGTGTTGAAATCTAGCTACAGTGTTCTTGGAGCCTTCAGCTCTGGGATTAAAAAATGAAGATTATATTTTCAGCAACACTTTGAGGTTTTTTTATCTAAAGACTTGTATTGGTTACATTTATGAAAGTGTGAACTGTGGAACTGCAGAAGATGTAAGGAACTACTAATTTTGCAGATCAGATTTATTCTTTTTAAATGAAGTAGTCCCATTACATACTATTAAGTGCAACACTTACTGTATTCTTGTAAATACTATATTTTTTCAAGTCCTGGGAATTTTCCTAAGGGCTCTTAACTTGCAGCACAATCTTTTCAATCTATCTGTGATTTATTCCTTAGATTTTGGAGGAAGTCTGAGAAGGGAAAGGAGAGTTCAGGAACAGGATATAAGTAAGGTTAACAAATTTGGACTGGTGTAGTGGCTTTTACAAATTATTCAGGTTTAAATATACTTTTTTTTTTTAATTGGTCCCTGAGGCTTATTCATTTAAAAAATAATCCATGACCTTTTAATGTTCAAAGACTGAACCTGCAAACTTAACCCAATCCTCCTTTCTTTGAGTTTAATAATAGGAAATTTATACGGGTTTCAGTAAGTCCTGAGTTAATTCAAATCCCCTCAAGATACTGAGCACATTCTGAAACTGCTGAACACTGAATGAGTGAAATGCTGTGTATGGGGAATTTCTCCTTTAAAAGTTTGATTTCAGCCAAGGAGATGAAATAGCTTGTTCTGTGAGCAGATCCACACAAGGAAATGTGTTTATTCAGCCTGCTCCTAGGAACGTGCACAACTGTAGCAAATTGCTAATTTGTTCAGTCCGTTTGATTAGGACCGGTTCATCAAATGCCACAGTGAAGTTTTACAGAAACCCTCATTAAGAACATGTGACCGTTTAGTTATTTAAGAAGAGTATATTCAAAGAAATTTGACATTTGAGCAGAATCTTAGACTTGGAAGTGTCTTAAAATACATCAAAGTGCAAGTTTTTATGTAAATCAGTACTCCTAAGCCAAGCACTCGTTCCCATTACATCTCTGAAGTTTGATAGAGGCAATTACACTCTTCTGAAATCCACCTGATGAAGGCAGGGAAGGGAGCGAAGTCACACGGGATGGGATGTGCCTGCTGGTGGCAGCTGTAGTCCTCAGCCTCTGTACGGCAGAATAGTACTGACAGATATCAGTCTTAAATCTGATGATTGCTGACATCAACACAGTTCTTCTAGGAAAAATAGTTGTCAAAAGTGTTCGTTAAAGGTGAAGATGTATCAATCATGCAGTAGAACTTAAATATAAACCCAATCAACAGCTTCCAGGAGGAAGCAGTGAGTGAACTCTTTATCTAGCAATAATTTATTGTTGTTTATTTCAGGGTGACTTCTCTATGTGCAAAAATCTTAAAGTTCTATATTTATATGATAACCAAATCAGTCAAATCCAGAACTTGGACTTTGCTTCAAATATAACACACCTTTACCTTCAGAACAATTGTATTTCATGTATAGAAAATCTCTCATCACTGAAAAACCTTGAAAAACTGTAAGTTGAAAATAAGGTATTTATTTTTACCAGTGAAATAATATTTATTAGACTAAAAAAATGAAAAATTATGCAACCACTAAGGTCCTTTCAGCTCTTAAGTTTTGCTTTTCATGTAAAAGTAATTGCTTATGATTTTTTTGATGAAGCATTCTAGAAGAAATGACATACCATCTTAACATTTGTTTGCATTTACATTATTTTCATTTTTCAGGCATTTAATGACAATAACAAAAATAAAACAGCTGAATAAAGCTTGAACCTTTTAGCTCTACGTTCTACTCACATGCTAGATTATTTTTACTTTTTCTATTACAATTTCCAGGTGTTATTCAATACTAGTTAAAAAGTATTTTTTAATATATTGAGGCCTTGCATTTGCTTTTATTTTCAAAGGATGTTAAATCTATTTTGTGTTTGGTTCTGCAGGTATTTGGGAGGCAACTGTATCACTGTACTAGAGGGTCTGGATAAAATAGACCAAATAAGGGAGCTACATATTGAAAGTCAACATCTCCCTCTCGGTGAAAAGCTTATATTTGATCCAAGATCTCTTAGGTCCCTGGCAGTAAGTATATTTTGAGAATTTCAATGATAGGTAGATCTGTATTTTTAAGAGAAGTGATTAGGACTTGATCGCCATGTATTTTTTCCTTTTCTGCCAATTGTCGGCATTTTTTCAAATTCTACTGAGGGACTCCCATCCCAATTCTGATATAAACAAGGAGTCCTGCAGATTCTACTTCTTCGTTTATTTTTTCTGTGAGGAGTGGAAATGAGAATAATGAGAGGAAATCAGGAAATATGTAGATGTCCTATACCAACAGAATGTGAATAAACTAAAAAAAGGGTGGGAATTTATTGCTGTTAGTTTATTTATTTATTGTCTCCTTAGTTTGTAGTGAATTAGTTCACTGATTTTATTGTTACATGAATTTATTTACTGCATTTGTATTTCTCCAGCAAATGCAATGGCAAAAACCAAAAGGTGCAAACAGCCTTTTTTTCCCGGCTATTAAGAGCAACACAGTCAAACACATTAAGTTTTAGTTCTGCAATTTTTCTATGTTATGGTATGTCAAGATTTCAGGAAAGTCAGCTTCTGAAGTTTTCTTTCAATGTATTAATTGCTCAGTAAACATCAAATGTATTGTTGAGGTAGTTAAAAAAAATAAATTTATTTGCTAATAGATGTAGTTCTGTACTAAATAAAATAATCTTACTGTATCTCCCAAAGTGTAGTCAAGGACTGATGGGTTCTTTTTTGTGAAGATGAAGAACTCACTAAAAAATGAGTTCATGTGTTTATCATAAACATTTGACCTAGCTCTAATTCTTTCAGATCAAGTAATCCAAAACATGTATTACCATCTTCCTTTAATAGAAATGAGCTATTCCTGTGAGAGCACTTTTACTTTGTTCCTTCTGTATTGGAGAAATTATATAAGTAGAGGGAGTTATATCGTTATAACCTTCCCAGGGTGATAACTCATATCCATCAGTGGTTTACAGCATCCTGGCCTAGAGTCATTAGCAGTGTGTTCTTCGTGGCTTTTAATTAAGGTCTTTTGTTGTGACTTTGGTTTTGTTTTTTAGGAAACTCTTTGCATTCTTGACCAAGTAACATCTTTGTGGAAGCTACATGTAAACAGATTGAGTTTTCATCCTTTAAGATATCACTTGTCCCTCTTTAAGATATCGCTTCTTATTTCATCTTCTTCTATATCTTCTTCTTTTATCTAGAGATAAAAGAGCCAAAAACGTGGGACCATGTTGCTCTCTGTGTACCACAAGCAAACGTTTTGATGATGACGATATTATAAATCTTTTGACTGGGGAGATTAAGTTTATGCGCTGTGTGTATCAGGATGATAATGGTGATTTCTGCTTGCAGTGTAGATCTTGGTCAAATTTTAGAACGGGGTTAAACTTCCCGTATACGCTGCTGAAATAGACATTTTCTAACAAATGGTAAATCCTGTATCTGTTATAATTATAAATATCTTCATCTTCTAGAGAGAGAAGCTTTTTGTTCCCTTTATGTGAAGCGACATTGAGTATTTCCTGAGACAAACACCTGAAGGACATTTAGTTTTTATCTAGAATGTAAAGATCCCTCTAACTATTGTCTGTTATGAAAGGCAAAGTGCATTATGTGACTCACTAGTGTTCCAAAGAATGGGCAAGGACTGGAGGTACGTATGCCGAGAGGTTTGCAGGACCAAGCATGAAAGAAAAACAGGGTATCCCAGCTGTTAAATGAGACACTGTGGGTATCAGATCTGGATTTTGGCTCTCTGCAGTTCTGATGTGAGCTTGGAAAAGCCAGTCAATTTCTGTGGCTGTTTCGTACTTCAAATGTAGACTTAGCAGCACTTGCAGAACTCTGTAAAGCATTTGAACATGTTTAGAAAGAAAAATTCTGTATGTACTAAAGATTCCTGTAATAGTCGAGAAATATTCTTGCCTTGGTTTGACTTCAAAACCAAAATAAACAGCATTTTAGGACAAGATGGAAAGCCAACATAAAACAATGTGTGAGGTATGTGGTGGTTGTATTTGCATGTTTTTGTTTCCTATGCTTGTTCTTCCTTTAAGAGAATTTTCTGTAAGAATTTACAATGTGACTCATGCATGGCATGGAAAAAAAGTATTTCTTTTCTGCTTTTCTTCCTCCAGAAATCTTTGTCTGTGTTGAATATCAGCAATAACAACATTGATGATTTAGAAGAACTGGCAGTTTTGGAAAATCTTTCTTATCTTAGAGCAGTTGACAATCAGCTTCAACATATGAAGGTATTAAAATAAATATTTCTATTTAGTGTGGATGATAAAGTAGTAAAATTCATTTCTTTTATCATGAAATATATGAGTAAAAATAAGCTTCACTTCTACAGTTACTGAACCTCTGACTTTCCAAGCATTCTGTCTTTTCTCATCCAAAAATCTTGTTAAGGATTAAAACTGGAGAACCTTTAATCTTACGTAAGGTGGCAATTGTGCATGCATCGATGAACTGAGTAGTAAAGGCCTGGAAGATCTGACTACAATATGATATTATTATATGTCCAAAATGTAGAGTTAGTGTGTATGTCTTGGCCATCTGAGTCACAATTTGCAAAGATGATGTGGCTGTTCTTTGTTAGTTAACTTGCAATATTTTACCTTATTACAGTTTTTAATTCTCTCTTTTAACATAAACAAAAAACACTTCTGGGATATCAGAACATCTAGCTGATTTCGCATGCATTCTAATATAAAAATGACTTTTTGACTGTTGTTGGTGGAGTAGCATAAGAAGTGTTTGTCTTGAAAGGTTACATTGAATTTCTTTCATAAATTTCTGCTAAGGAAAGACGTCCTCATAAGCAAGAACTCTAGCTTCCACAGTAGCAGCTAAAACAAACGAAATAAAAGCATTTTTGCTCTTCCTTTTGCAGTATTGAATGTGACTCAAACAGAACAATTTCCATCTTATCTTCTCAAAAAGGAACAGTATTGGCCTTGTCACTTCTCATAATTTTTTATAAGTTATGGCATCTCCTACTTCTTGACCTAAAGAACAGTAAAAAAAGTAATTTCAGTGTCATACAAGTTACTGAATATCAAATTTATGTTGAACAGTGCGCTGACACCATCGTTGCACAGTGGGGGCATGGAACAAACTTTATAAATTACTTAATAAACTCTCTTTTTGTTTAACCATAGACATTCATGTTCTTCCTTTTAAAAAATATATTTTTATTAATAGATACTAAAATGAATTGGCTTAAATTATAACTCAAATCACCAGGACAAAGCCTTAATTGAAATAAACTCTCTCATTACTGGCTTGCATGTACATTCTATTTCCTTAGAAAAGTTAACTTTAATTGGTTACTAATTTTTAAAATAACTTTTTTCAATGCTTCTTAGAACACTTAGTATCTTTTACATTAAATTTGGCAGTTCTGTTTATTAACTAGGAGATTCTAGTATTTTGTGTGCATAGTCTATCAGTTATCTAGGTCGATATGCTTTATTTGGACTCTTAATTTTTTACATTTTAATATTAAAAATGTTAAGTGATGCATTTCTTTTTTGCTAGAGGATAATTAATGTATTGTATTTCAAGCTGTGTTTCTGGCTGGCAGTTGTGATTGAGTTCATATCAAAATGCAATTCATGTAGGCTTTTGCTGGATAATTAAAACCATATTGAATGTGGATTTTACATCAAGATAACAGTAAGCCTTTTTTAATAGGTAGTCTATCCAAAGCTTCCCTTCTGAAAAGGATTCCTTTCCTAAATAAAACATATTACGGTGATTTTTTTTGGTCTTTTTTGTTTCTTATAAATAGAAAACACTTCAGTTGTGATGATCTCTAAAGAAGATTGTCTTAGCCAAAGAACCAATTGTTTTTAAGAATACAGATGCCAGTTCAGAGACGGTGTTTTCAGCATCTCAGAGGGAGAAACAGTGTCTTCTGAAACAGAATAAGGAGAGGACAAAAAGACTGCATTATTCAGTAACTGTGTATATATGATTCAATCATTGTTAAATTTAATTACTTTATCATCAGGAAAACCAGAGTTAATATTTACCCAGATCCATTAGAGATTTATATTTCCATGTTACACAGTCACAGCTTCTGAAAAATTATGTGGTTAACATTTCAATTTGCTGCTGCTACCAGTTGCATTTGGTTCAAGCTCTGATAAATTTTGAAAGTGACTGTCCTGTGTGTTTTCTAAACAATCTCCAAGTAAGTTTTGAAAATATAGACCATATAGGGTATTTCTATTTGTATCTTCACAGACCTGTACAATTAATGGCCCTATTGCATGTGTCTGACATACAGTGTAATGCAGCTGGGTATCCAACTGCATTATCCAGCTGCGGTAACTGTGCTTTAGAGATTGCAGTTTGTAGGCTTTATGTTATCACTAATATAAGCTTTTATTTAAATAAAAAGAACGCAACAAACTGTTGAAAAAGCAGTAGGCAATGAAAAGTATGTAAGAAAATAGTCCATTTTAACTCTAATTAAGAGGTGTTAACTTGCAGTGAACATCTAGCAGGTGAACAATCTTACACATCCACTAGCTGTTTACAAAAAAAATAGCTGAGGGAAGTTTTGAGTATGTTACAATTTTTTTGCAGTCCTGAATTTCAGGATTTGTGGCTTGCATTATTCTACAACTGTGAGAGCTGAAAGGATTTTAGAGAGTGAACAGTTGTGTACATACTATATACATATACTTAATTGCTTCTGCTGGCTGCACTTGTTACACACAGCAAAGGCTCTTTCATTCCCGCACAAGCTGCCTCCATTCTCCTCCCTCCTACCCCTCTGTTTTCAGAACTGATGTATACTTCTTTTTCATGCCAAAAGCTCTGTATTATTCCTGCTTCCCTGTTGATGCCATCAGGAACTTCCCCGGGAATGTCTGACATTGATCAGAGACAGCGGCAGTGACAGAGACCCAGTTCTGCTCCACCCAGCGGGAAGAGAAGCTGTAGAGGAACCGTCCACCTCTGAGCAGGGCTGGTCAACAGTGGTGACCTGGGTAGCACAGGCAGATGGCATCCAGAGTAATATGGAATGCTTGCAAAAGAGGAAGATGTGAAAGGCATAAGAAACACATGAAGTACAATCTTCTCGTGTAGACTTTTCTCGCTTTTGTATGATTAGTGTAGTTGTTTTATGTCTAAACATTGATATAAATTTTTTCACATTATTATGATAACCCATACTCTCTTGCTTTTCAGCAGTGCCACGTTCGTTTCAGCGTAGTGAGTTCAAGCACTTAAGGTTCTGACTAATTCAGGGCATTGTTAGCATAATTAACAGACATCAAGGCATATAATCTTGTTTCACATGACTGCAGTTTATATAACACAGTCTGAACAGTAGACAGAACAACATTAAGTAATTTTCCTCAGTTCACGCAAAATAACTTAGTATGACTAGCCACTACATGTAAAAATCATGTCTTAGGTCAGTTTTCAATAATGTAATTGATTTTAATACAATTGACTTTTCTGTGTTTTCTATTGCTTGCTACTTCATTTATTTATCTTATTGAGCTTCTGGTTTACTTTAGTCAGGTTTACCAGGGCTTTCTAGACCGCAGTGTATTTGGGTTGGAGTGCTATGGGAATTTTTAAAAAACCACTATCCTATTAAAAAAACCCTGCAACTATTCCTGTTAACAAAAAGCCAGGATATTATTTCTTTATTAATTACATTAGTTTGGGAAGATTTTGATTGTGTGAGTATTTGGATAGATAGAGAAAATATAGCTAGATACACCTATATTTCCTAAGTCTTTAATTTATTCAACCTCTGCCCAGTATTGATTATGACAAGAGGATATCACAGAAGATGAATGCATTCACTTCAGAATTGAGTCAGGAACAAGAGAAAAATTATAGATTTTCTCAAATAGATTATGACAGGTAATCAAAATGGTGACAAATTGCTGTCTGTAGATGTAGTTAGGGCAGTTGGACTAGACATTGCCAATAAAAAATGGAGCATACTGGTCAAATACCGATTCTTAAATGACCATCGTTAATTGGTGAGAACGTTATTGCCAGCACTACAGCTGGTGAGGCACTTGCCCTTCCCCCTCTCCCCCTCCTTGCCCGATGGAATATAATTTGCTCGTCAGTATTTTGTAGCAGACCTCAAAGTGATAGCATGACATGATCATTTATCAAACGGAGACTGCCCACAAGAGTGTCTGGTCCCTTTAGTACAGCTTATTGAAAGGCTGGGAAGTGAAAGCACTTTATTAGAGACAGGAAGGCAATGAACAACTAGAGCGTATCGAAAGGGTAATCATATTTCAGCACAGGATTAGTGTGCTCTTAGATAAACATACACTGGAGTAAGCATGTTCTGGGTCATTTATCAAGTAAGTAACAGCTAACGAAAATCTACAAGACTCTTTGTATACATTCATCAAAGTGAAACTGTGTCCGTGTTATTTCAATAAGAGATAATTCTGTGTTGCAAAACTATTACTTGAAAAAAATCTTTCTAGTGAAATCTAGAACACATCACACATTTCGATGACAGTGCCTGAATGCTCTAGTAAGAGTAAATAGACACACTTGCTAAATACTATTTCCTGTTTAATAAGCCTAGCCTAAAATATTGTTGTGTTTGTGATTAAGTATTAGCACCTGAACTGTGGGGGTTATCATATTGCTGTTCTGATACACGCTGATAAAACTTCACTGTGTAATGTTATGAAGTTTATTAACATTTCTTCATTTGTACTGGTCCTCAGAGTTTCTTGCATTGTTTTGTCAGTCTTGCTCCTCACAGAAAGAGAGTTTTTCTCTCCATTTTTCTAAAAAGTTGTTATCATCACTGGATGACAGTTGGTGAAAGATGATATCACTGTCATCTTTGATGGACAAAAAATTATATCATTTGGAGGTGTGAGGCTGTGCTTCCTCTTTCATGTGATTTTTCTAAACATCTCTTATATAATCCAGAGAATATTCCTGGGAGGATTTTCTACCAAGAGAACAGAGCTTGCAAAACCAGAATTCTCCCTGCTTGTGTTACCCAGGTGACTTTCTAAATCTGAAGGAGCTAAGAGCTATCTACATCACTAGATGCTTCGTTATTGGCATCGAGCTGCTAAATTCTACATCATGATTAGTAGATTTTTCCAAATGATTACAATTGTAAATTCTCCCTCCTATTCATACAGATTGTTTTGAATGCCTCCTTAAGCTTTTTACACATATAAGGAAGCGTATCAAGAATGAGAGTTAAGTGAAATTTTGAAAAGAAAGTTTTTCAGCAAGTAGGGTATCTGAGTAGACAGGACCAGTCTGCTAAGCTTTGCATCATTTTAATTAGAATTTATTGTATTTAAAAGACAGAAGAAGTTTTATCTAGGTCATACTGCCCTTGGGTAACCAGACAGAAATCCAGATGGAGAAAGGTATATTTCAAAAATTTCACTATTTGGGCCAATACTATAACTGACCACCCACAGTTATGTAGAGGAGAATTACTGTTTCTCCTGTAAAATACAGTTTTATGTATATAGAGAGACAGTCTTTTAGCTTTTTTTCAGTCTGTTCTTTCTTTGTGAAGTATTTATTCTTCCAGAAGTTTTTCAAAATCCAATCAGACACTGATAACTCTTAAGGGCTCTGCGGGACCATGAGGCTGCATTAAAAAACATTACATATCATACTTCTTTTTTTAGCTGGTAGTTCCTCAACTTTAGATGCTTCTAAGTGGACTTGTAGTGGTAATTTTCCATAGCTGGGATTACTATATCCTTAAAAATGCAGAATTTTCCAACTGCATCACCATTTTTCCTGTGCAATTGTGAGATATATTCAGGGAATGCTACACACCACTCTATTTGAAAATTCACATTCTTAACGTGCATTTTAATACATGAATAGTCTCATTGCAGTTTTTTTTGTGTGGCCTGGCTGAACAAATTGCATTCCTCTTGAGTTTTACTCTGGAGGGGGTAAAGTAATCGCAATGTTCTGTTCTTGTATCAATCACAGGATTTGGAGGTTGTATTAAACAAATGGACAAAGCTACGCAGAATGGATCTTGCAGGAAACCCCATCTGCCGCAAACCAAAATACAGGGATGGGATTATAGTACAGTCACAAACTTTAGGTAACAAACTTAGCCCCAAAACCTACCCATAACTCTCACTTTGGAAAATAACTGATACATTAATCGTTCTTGAATTGCACTACGTATGTAAACACAATTATTGTCATGGATATTTATGGCAAATGACAAATTTGTGGCCAGATGAGGTATTTAATTTGGTCTGATTCAACAATGCAGATACAACCAAGGAAACATAGAGCGTAAACTTTACGACACCTAAGTGAGTAAAGTTAACCATAAAGAGCCAAATCTGTCTGTCTTCATGTTCAGTAGAGTTCCTTGGTTGTGAAGACATGCAGTTTCTCTCTCAACTTGAATTTCTGCATTATATATATCTTGTGTAAGAGCATGGCTTTTCTTCAGAACTTTCTGTAAGATGTTGCACATTAACTGAAATATATGTATGAAATATATGTATTTCCCTTGAAATTTATAGATCCTTTCTTTTGTAGTTACGTCAACTCACTCTTGCAGCTTGAATATGAGTATCAAGCTGTATTGGGTAATTTTTCTTTTACCAAAAGACTAAAAAGAGAAAAAAAATTTGAAGAAAGCAAATACAGAACCAGTACACATCATGTACAGCTTTGTACAACCTTTTAGTTAACTTTGGGTATCACAGAAAACGTTCGCTTTTCTTTGACAGAATCCCTTGATGGGAAAGAAATTAAAGAAGTGGAAAGACGGTTCCTAATGAATTGGAAAGCCTCCAAAGCTGCCAGGAAAAAAAACAAAGAAAGAATGACAAATGAACATTCAGCATATCTACATTTTTGTAAGCAAATAAATCAATTACTGCATGCTTATTTGCAGTATTCCAGAAACCATAAAATAGCAGCTAACAGTAAATATGCTAAGAATGAAACTTGTACTGGTGTCACCACACCAAAGTACAGGAGTAGAAATTCAAATTTTCCAATATAAAATTTAGTTTTAGCACTAGTTCATACGCTCGCTTTTCTTCCCACTCCAATCTAGCAGAATTATGGAAAGGAGTAGCTGAATGTCTGAATGTTTGTAAGTAAGACTTGCCATATTAAAAAAAAAGAGTGTTGGGCATTCTAGTATAAATATGCATGAAGTACATCAGACTTTAAAAATCTATTTGCTGAGACTTATTTGATCTGTATATATTTTTGGTCCTTTTCAAGGCCCTCTGTCTAGCAGAAGTAAAACTTTTAAACTTGGATAGGAAAAAAAAATGTCTTGGAAGAAAAAAAGCCCTGAAACTAAAAGAAAAGGCAACATATTCTTGAAGTGGGAAAACAAGTTAGTTGCCAAACTCAAGCAAAACCTGAAATAAGACTTTTGAGTTTTTTAAAAAGTGGTGGGGTGGGCGTTGTTGTTGTTATAGAGTTGATTGCAGATTAGAATATAAGTGACTTAACAGGGTGTCTTGCCTCTTGCAGGATTTGGAAACAAACATTAGACTTCAAATTACTCAAAATGGTTTGAATAACCATATTTATAAAAAAAAATTGGTGGCAGTTACGCTGTTGCTTTCGGAAGATAAACTGTGATACATAACTTGAGGGAGAGACCATGTTCTTTACAGCCATACTGTCTCAAATTATTAATTCATGAAGTCTCATGTGCCTATGTTATTTTTGAAGACCTGAAGTGAAAAGCACTCAGCCTGTCAGCCTCAGCCCCAAGAAAGTTGTGGTCTGATCTGTGTTTGCAAGTCTTATGTGAATGGCAACGGTTCTGAAAGTAGTATTCTGACTTCCTAAAAACTACCGATATAAGGAGCTGCTATGTAATTGAATTTACTCCATCTCAAATAACTCTACCTGAATGGGAATGCCTGCTTTAATATTCACCCTTCTCAGTGTTTGCAGCACTTTGCATAATTTCATGCAAAGTTTTCCATTCTCAAATTTGAGGCATTTTACCCTAAGGCTTATTACACTGTTTTCTATAATAAGATATTTTGGAACCTGTGATCAATCATTCTGAATATTAAAATAGAAGTGGTTTGAGTTGGGTTATTGAATTAATCCATTTTTCTTTGTTTTCTACAGCTGACTTTGAAACACCTTATCCTGTTCTTCCCTTTCACTACAGTCAGTCTGTGAAAGAAAAACCAAATTTTTTATTTTTGTCTGAAATGCATGAAGTTAAAAGAAAACCTCTGCCAAGAATCCTGGGAAAAAAATAAGTCAGACAAAAACTCAGGTATGTTCCTCGGACATCTTACTTTTAGTTCTGTTGATGATTGCTTGTACAGCTCTTAATGAATCTGTTGGAAAATGAGCACGTGAAGGTAAAGTTTATTCTGAAATCAGTTTCAGGGGTTTTTAACCATGTTATCTTTATTGTCTTTATCTCTCTGAAGGACAGGATAATAGATTTCAGTTTCTTGTTATAAATCAGTAGACTAGCTAATTGTAATAACTTTACTCCAGTAGTTTCTGTCATACGCATTTGATTGTAATCTTCCACAAAGGTAAAATAGTATCAAAGTTAATTCTTGGAAGTACAGTTACTGTCAACAACATTGGTGAAGGTTGATCCCGTGCACTCACGCAGAAAGAGAAACAATCATTTTTCATCATCATAGCTTACTTCTGATAGACTTGTTCCAGTGAATTATAATACTTGATTAGCATTTTCCAGTATAATCAGCTCAAGACCATTAAGATAATCAAGAAAAAACCAAAACTGATGTGTGTGCCTTACAAGTGTTTATATATTATCTTCAAATAATTCAGAGTTTAGCCTATGTATTTCCTTACTCATGTAAGTACTCTTGTGAACTGTAATGTTTGTGGAAATAAAATCTGCTCATAGCAATTTGCAGTTTGGGACCTACCGTTTTTTCCAGTTTTACCTGTGGTAATACTTTAGTTCAGTATTTTGGACCTAATATCACTCCTTCCAGATTTTTTATACTAGTTTTAACCTTACTCGTTTATTATTTATCAGCTGTCCTGACCAAGAAAAAAATTGTCATTTATGCAATGCTGTAGATAAATACATAAATTCAACTGATTCAGGTATTCTTTTGTAATTAAATTACTAAATGTAGTGGTTTATTTTACATTCAAATCAAAATTTGTTAGTATGTTTAAAAATTTAGCTGAGCAACATTTAATACTATTTTATTCTTAACAACTTACCACTTCCCATCAGTTTTGTTCCTACTGATTATTTGTTCTGATTAAAAAGAGCTGCCTTTCCCCTGAGAAGGGAAGAAGTACAAATCACAGAGCTCCTCTCTTCCAAAATACTGGTTTTGTTCTTCGAATAACAATGGATATATTCCAACCTACAAAGAAACTGAACTCCATCTCTGTGCCCATTCATGAATTTTTTTTCTTGCTGCAGAAGGCACATAGCAGTGGAGAAATTTAAAAACAAGAACTGCAGGAACAATGCACTAGTTATCACAAAATAGCACTACTTCACAATTATTTTCCAGTGAATAGTCCAGGCTTGTGAAATTTATCGGGGTACAGGCCGCGTCATAATTATGCTATATAAACATGCTTTTTTTTTCTTTTAATTCCATTGTAAAATGAATTTGTCCACGCGCTCAGTGTTCTGTCAGCTTGCATTTCATCTTTATTAGCCGTCTGTCTTCTGGGCTCGGCTGAGTAAAACTATGTTCTTCATTTACTATTCCCCTTAGCCCTAATAAAGGATGAAACATGATGTACAGCACCTCCCAAGAAGTTATTTTCTGCTGTATAAGCTCTTCTGCTATCTTCTTTGAGATAAAGCAGTCTGATTCTACTCTACTATGTGAAAAAACTGTCCAATTGCTGAGGTTCTTTGCTTGACAAAATTTTTCCCAGTATTAAAAGTACAGTCCTGGCCCTGCTGAAATCCCCTTGGCCCTAGAAAAACAAAGATTGCATCTTCCATACTTGCTTGGAATAAAATGTCTATATTTGTATTAATTTTCATTTACAAATTAAAAATGTGATTTTTTTTCAGTTTTTTTTACTATTAGTCTAGAAGATTTTACTCTGATTCAAATTAAGGTTAGAATAAGGTACAGTCAGTTGACATGCATTTAATATTTTTGAAAATCTTGTAAGTGGGACTTTTATCTTGGATGCTGAAGCTTGCTGTATGTTACAATTTCATGTGTAATCACTGATCTTGAGATGAGATCTTATTACTGTGGAATTCCATGGAAACCAAAGAGTCATGGGAATTAGCCAGAGATTTGCATATTCATTAAAATGTTTTTTTGAGGAAAAAAACCCCACAACTCAAAATACAGAAATATTCGTTCTTGGAGTAGATGCAGATATGAAAAAATCACAAATCACAGTATTCCCTTGCCAGAGCCAGTAACTAGGGATATGCATAAATGTGCCCACATGTAAAGCAAGAAAATTTTGTCAAACTGAACAAATACCTATATTGTTTAACTGAAATTCAGTATTGAAGCAAAGAAATCAGTGAATTTTAATCCTACCCTCTGTGTTAGTCAAATAAATTATTCCAACAGATGTTTCCTCTTTCCTATACATGTTAGGTGATGTTTGACCTCAGCAACTGAAAAACAGCATTAAATACCTTTTTAACCTATATCTAAGATCCACTGAGGATTACATACAGCTTGAACAATGAAAAATGCCAGTTATTACTAGATTACTGAAATATGTCATTAATCTTTCTTTTCTGATGATTTAAAAACAATAGCAATTTTTTATTGGATTTTAAGTTGGTTTTGAACATTTAGAGAGAATTATGAATATTGGCAGGAAGTAATTAAAAGAAAACAAATCACTTAACTATTTTAAAGATACCTAATACCTTCCAGTGGGCTACACTACTATTAATTTTCCCTGAGCAGAGTAGTTGTTGAAATTTTGATGTTGTGAACTTAACCTGTAACCAGCAGTTTCTGCCCACGCTTCCTTACTCCTGCAATTAAATATTGTAGTAGGTGTTCAGGGCAATATTAGAGCAATTCAGAATTTGGTGGGAAAGTTACCTTTTGTCTCTCCAGTGTGTATTATGTGATCACTGGTATGATAATGTCTTCAAACATTATAGTCATCATATAATAAGTACGCTGGAGTGTGGCATCTCATCACAAGACGCTCTCCTCACCACCGTGCACGCCCTGCATAGTTCAAGTTCTCATTCAAATGGAAAGAACTTAAAGTGAGCAATGTTAGTTCTACCTCTTCTTAGCAATTCTGCAGGCGCTCTTGTCATGGATTTATTTATTTAGATGTTTATAAATGCCTTAACTTGAGGTGATTTATCTTGTTTGAAATCTATATAGAGTAATGTATATTTGATAACAGATAAGAATGTACATGGTCATCAGGTATGCCAGGCTTTTTTTTATATCAATCTAACTGGCATTATAATAACTAGAATTATTAAAGCCTATTATATAACAGTTTTATTAACAGGGTTAATACTGAAATTATAATGATTGTATACCCAAAACATAACCTACAATTATACATTTATTTCATATTACAGCATATAGTTCTCTTATTCCAGGGGGGCATATGTTACCTCCAGGTAACCTCAATCTTGTTCTCTCACTGAATATCAATTTCAGCAAGTGTCTGAAAATTTCAAAATAAATATTTATCAGCCTTGGTTTCAGGAAAAGGAGAAATACAGTTAAGGCACAAACCGGTGCGGTTTTAGCTGTGCACCCTAGAGCTGGTTTTAGCCACTGAATAGCCTACAAGCATTCCAGCTGTACTCAGGATTAGGTGCATTAAATGTTTGGAGATACCAGCAGGAGCACTTGGGCAGAACTGAGAACATGTTTTGAGTGGACTCGGAGTGCCTTTTCCAGCAACAACAGCTGGTCTCGCTGCCTTTCCTTGGTGATGGTGTTGAAGGACAAAGGTAAACATCCTCCCAGTGAGGTCTAGAAAGTATCAATCAGCAATTAGTGATGAAGGCTGCAGAAGAGAAATGTAAGGAATTTACTTGCTATTGAATTATTCAATCATGATACAGGATGTGAAAGGAGTCACTGTAATGCTTGATAAAAAAGTTCTGAAATTAAATAGTGTTGCTGAAGCAGAGCCATTGGAATGGAGGTGAGGCAGTAGCAGTTTCTGGTTACTGTGGCCCATGTAAGGTTTCAGCAGGCAATTCAGCCCATTTAGTGGTTGGCTCCATTTTTTTCTGGAGGATATGCACTACCTGCAAATGTGAGTGTTAAGTGCTTTTATAGGACCATAATTAACATTAAAGTAATATATACCTTCATGGTATTTTTTATATCAATGTTTACAGCCTTGCTGAATGTGGTACTGGATGATTCTACTCATGATAATTCACTATCTGTTTAGTAGGAAAAATTCTGTCATTACAAGCATGTGAGATGACATACAAATGGCATTATCTTCTGTCTAAACTGAAATTTCAGTAGCGGTAATTTAAAAAAAACTCAAAACCTAGTTTTAATATATGCCAGATCTGTAGTACTTAACACTGCCACATCATTCAGTGTCCTGAAGACAGTCCTTTTTGACCATGCCCGTGCATCCTCTTTTCCAGTTCTCTGTGCTGCTGGCTGTGCCCTAAACTGGGAGAGAGAAAGGATCTAAAATACCTCAACAGAACACATGCACTGATAGATCCCCTGGACCCTTTAAAAGAGTAAACGCTTTTTCAAATTGCTGAGTGAGAGTGCTTGTCTGCCAGTGAGCAGATTGCCAGCCAGACCACAGGTACCCCTACTGCGTCTGGGGGACCAGATACCGCAGAGACACGTTCTCCTCTGGAGGTGTATGTCTGCTGAGTGCAAGCTGGCAGGAACACTTTGCACAGCATCACAGAGTGTCAGGGGTTGGAAGGGACCTCTGAAGATCATCCAATCCAACCCCCCTGCCAGAGCAGGGTCACCTACAGCAGGTCACACAGGAACTCATCCAGGTGGGTTTTGAATGGCTCCAGAGATGGAGACTCTGCAGTCTCTCTGGGCAGCCTGTGCCAGTGCTCTGTTAACCTTTGGTTGCATCAGTCTGGTGACTCTTCCAGGAGATAGTGCTGCTTCCTAGACCTTGAGAACACCAAATGACGTGTGCAACTTGTCAGGTAAAAAAATAACCAGGGCACATCTGGCTGTGCAGGCTGTAATACGCTTTCAAGAACGCTAGAACCCAGACTGTCTGGAACATTCTACATAAAGTACATGAATATTTAGGATCATTTAGGTTGGAAAAGACCCTTAAGATCATTGAGTCCAACTGTAGGTCAATAACATTTTTAGAAGAATGTGTATATAGAGAGAGCTATCCAGTGGCTTTAGAGTGAGTTGTGTCATGTAAATGGCTCCATCAAAATTGAGTCAGGAATTAAATACTCTTTTAGGATGGTAAAATAAACAAAAAGTAAACTCACATCTTTGCATCAATTTTTCAGGTGTCACATGTTCACTAAAATAATTATTAGATAAATGAAAGAGACATCCTGTATGCAGTGTTTACTTTCTTCCTATCCTTTGATCTTTGTTGTCAGTACTTTTACAGAAACTGTTGACATAAAAACTCCAAACTTCATAACATTGTTAGTGTGTTGTGTTAGCATTGCACATTTTTTTATTGTGTAATTAATTTACAAAATTACAAAAATCACTTTTATATGTGCAAAGCATGCATCAAATTAACAAAGGGAAGATATAACACTATGTTTTCTGATTTTAAAAACAGATACCTGCATGAAAGATTAAATAATAAAAAAAGTAATCTGATGTTAAAATATAGACTGATACTTGAATAGGGATATGTAAATAAATTCTGTAGTAGCTCAGGATAACCCTGGAAGCTATTCAGTTGAAGTCAGTTACATAAACTAATTTACTGCCCTGATATAAACAGTTTTGCTATTTGCCTTCCTGTATACTACCACACATTCTGCAGGCATACTCCCATATCCGAAAAGCTGAAAGCAGCTCCTTTAACAAACTTGAGGTGAAGAAGCAGCTCTGGTCTATCAAAATGAGACCCTACATTTTGGAGGACAGCTTACAACCACTAGTTACTTAGTAACAGCTGTAATTTCTGAAACTCACTTCCAGCACCTGGAATGCATCCCATCCAGTCGCAAAGATTTGCATACATCAGATTTGCTCAGTGGTTCCTAAACTGATCATTGTCTGCAGTTGGTAGCATTTCTCCCTGCCAAAATTTGTTCCTAGGACCCAAGAGATGTGAGGCCGGGCCTTGCTAGTAAAGATTCTGATGCTTTCAGAGCAATCTGCAGTGCTCTTGTAACTTTTTAGTATGTTAGAAGTACCAAAAGGAAAAAAAATAAGGCAATTGGTGCGTGAGCATCTTCCCGTGGTACTGCTCTGACCACAGTCAGAATATATGTATAAATATATGAGCTTTGTAATCACTGTGTACACACACGGTTTTCAAGTTACTGATCTAGAGTTCACATCTGAACTTTAGATCAGTGAAAATTTCCTATTTTTCTTAAATGTCATATTAAAACCAGTGCAAAGTGTAAACGAAATTAATGCCATATTGTTTCTTTATATATGCAGGTATAAGACAGTGCATAGAACTGCCTATGCTACAGGTATAAAAGTCACACAATCCCAAAGTTCTGAGACTGAGGCAGAAAGGGAAAAAAATAGCCAAAAATTTTGAGTCGGTGTTCAAGATGTGCCATTCATCTTTCAGGATGAGGATTCAGACATGTGATCTGTTAATATGGGAAAGTATGTGATTGCAATTCAGAGTGTAACTGGTAATAAGGGATCCTGAAAGGCTATTCCTTGTTTTTCTTATGATTTTTTTTATCTCGGTGTATTGTGCCAAGTAGCTATCCCAACTAACAGAACCCTGAGGAGGATCGGTTAATATGTGAACCTGCTTATTTACAGTCACTAAATCATAAATGTTATATATTATGACTATAAAAAATAAATTGTACTTTGTTAGGGAAAAAGATCCCACTTTTTTTTTTTTTAATTTGTCATGTAGCCTTGAAGGATTCTAGTCCACTGCTAAAATAAATATGTATTTGAACCTTACCTCTTCAATCATATAACACTGTAACCAGACACTACAGAAATGACTGACTACATCTTTCTTTTCTCTTAATTCTGAACAGAATTAATTGCTCAAGATAAATCAGAGCCAGCTGTGAAATGATCCATGTAATAGACTAATACTTTAATTCAAAAAGAGATTTGGAGCACTAAGATCTTCCTTTCTTGGAGAGTTAATATATTAGACTGTCATAGTAATCACTAATTACATATCTTGTAAAGTTGGGTGTAATCAGTTACACATAGTTAGTAGAAAAATGTTGGTGGAAAAATGTTTTAGAATAAAATACTGAGTCTTATCTGATTTCATTTATATGAGAAACAGTACTGCCAAGATTTCTTATGGAACTTGAAAATGATCAGTATTTGATACAAATTTGATACAAATGTGGAAAAAAAAGTTAAATACAACCATTTTTTTGGGGGTGTGGAAGAAGTTGAGTGATTTTGTAATACAGGAATGTGTAATAACCCAAATGGTCAGAGTATGTCAATTTAGATTGGTCTGGTCCTGTGCTTGCCAATGGGGAAGAAAAAGGGCTTTCACTGCGTTGGTCAGTATCCTCACAAGAGGTAAAGACCTGCTTATAAATTTTGTAGAAGTGTTGTATGGTCCTGGGAAGCCTTAATGAAGACAGAAGCAATAGGGGCTTTGGTGTGATTCTGACATGAAGATCTCATCTGTTTTCTCTCATCTCTCTGATGTAGATTGAGGATGCATCTGAAGTAATGGCAGAAGTAAGTTGAATTCTAAAAACTACAAGTCACAGGATGTGAAGATTTGGCCAGTATTGGATTTTTTTTTTCCTGAAAGCTTGCAAATAAAGGTACCATTATCTGCATCTTTGTCATCTCAAAACAAGACAAAACGAAATACACCAAACTTAAAAGTTGCCTTCTAAGACCATTCAGAAAAATAAAGAGACTGCCTATTTATTTAGAACCAACGCTTTGTATTTAAAAGCATGTAAAAACATCAGCATGTGGCAGGCTAAACTGGTTGCCTGGTTCTTAAACTTCCACAAGAAAGGGTTTGTTTTTAACCAGTGTGTTGCCTGGTTTGTGACCTGAATACCGGAGCAGCTGCTTCTTTCTGTATCTGAGACTCTTAGCAGTTATGCAGAGGCATCCGTACAGTCTCTGACTTCAGGCAGAAACAAGCTGTTAGCACACGTGATTTTGGGGATCTGTAGTCCTAAAAAAATATTTTTCATCATTTGTATTTTTCCAAATTCTGGAAATTTCACTATTCAATGTGGAATAGGTAGGGAAGATGCACAAGAAGATTAATGATATCTCTGCTGATTAATTTCTGGATTGGGAGAATTTTACTTCAAATGCCGCTTTAAGTAACTGGGACTTGAGTGTGGCTGCTTTGTACTTTTAAAAGTAATTGAATGAACGCTCAAGACTTCAGATATAGGAAAATCCCAAATGTACAGCTAAAGAGAGGAAACCCTAAATTGCAAATTGCTCCTGGAATAAAGCCTCTCCTAATAGAGTTTCTGTGCATGAATGTCAGACCAACATTTTACGCATAAGACAGAAAAGCTTCTTATTTAGACAATTCCCAGAGAAGAATGTCAATACTTCTGGTGAACATGTTTAAAGTGGCAGATGCTAGATTTACTGACTCAATGCAGACCATTAGAAAGTCACCTCAGATTTTTATCGTAAGGCATTATCTGAGGAAGCCTTTCCACCCTGACACATCCCTCTGCCTTGCACAAACATTTAAAAATGTTAAATGGATTTTTACTATTTCTCAATGTGAGTTATGCTGCATAAGCCATCTAAAGTGTGACTTATCATACATTCTGAGTATTTCTGGCTTTAAAATGTTGATTTATCATACATTAAATAAAGTACTTAAGACGTGAATAAATTATTCCCTGTACAGCACAGGTCCTGGGGTTTCACACAGAGAATCCTGCAGCCAAGCGGCTCACACCTAGCTGAAGTTGTATTGGACTTCCACGGGTGAAACAGCAAAGTGGGTCTTGCTCTCTCTGCATCTAATCTGCTCCTTACTCTCTATATTGTATTTGGTTTGCATGGCAAGGTTTTGGTAGTGGCAAGGGCTAAAGGGGTTGATTCTGTCAGAAGCCACCAGAGGCTTCTTCCCCTGTGTCCCCTAGAGCCAATGCCAGCCAGCTCCATGAGGGACCCACAGCTGGCCAGGGCTGAGCCCATCAGCGACAACGATAGCACCTCTGGGCTGAAATACTTAAAAAAGGAGGAAAGTTGCTGCACAACGGCAATTGCAGCTGGAGAGAGGAGTGAGAATATGTGAGAGAAACTGCAGACACTAAGGTCAGCGAAGAAGGAGGGGGAGGAGGTGCTCCCGGCACCAGAGCAGAGATTCCCCTGCAGCCCATAGTGAGGCAGGCTGTCCCCCTGCAGCCCAGGGAGGTTAGTAGTGGAGCAGTTGTGCACCTGCAGCCTGCATCACGGAGGACCCCATGCATGTGAATGCCCAAAGGAGTCTGTGAGCCCATGGGAAGCCCACGCTGGAGCAGGCTCCTGGCACGACCCATGGACCCACAGAGAGAGGAGCCCACTCAGGAACAGGTTTTCTGGCAGGACTTGTGATCCCATGGGAGACCCACACTGGAGCAGTCTGCACCTGAAGGACTGTACCACATGGAAAGGACTCATGGTGGAGCAGTTCCTGAAAGAACTCACATTGGAGAAAGTTTGCAAAGAATGGTCTCCCATGAGAGGAACCCCACGCTGGAGCAGAGGAAGGGTGTGAGGAGCCCTCCCCTTGAGGAGGAAGGAGCAGCAGAGACAACGTGTGATGAACTGACCACAGCCGCCATTCCTCATCCCCCTGCACTGCTGAGGAGAGGAGGTAGAGAAAATCAGGAGAAAGCTGAGTCTGGGAAAAAGGAAGGGGTGGGGGGAGGTGTTTTTTTAAAGATTAAGTTTTATTTCTCACGATCCTATCATTGATTGGTAATAAATTAAGCCAATTTCTGCAAGTCAAGTCTGTTTCACCTGCGACAACAACTGCTGAGTGATGTCCCTGTCCTCATTTTGACCCGTGAGCCTTTTGGTACATTTTCTCTCCCCTGTCCAGCTGAGGAGGGGAGTGACGGAGCCACTTTGGTGGGCACGTGGCCTCCAGCCAGGGCCAGCCCTTCACAGATATTCTGCAATAGTCTGGCTACATCCCAGCTGCATACCTGTGTCTTCAGTCCTGTTCTTTGGCCTGCTCTAACCCCCTGCATTTTAAGTCTGTGACTCCGCTTGAGTGCAGTCATTCCCGCTGTCACTTGATGCATAAATATTCATGCTTCAGCTCCAGCCAAGTCAGCCCTTACCCTGCTTGGCTCCTGCTCCGCTCGCTCGCGCTAGCTGTGACACTGCTCTTCTCACTGGGCTGCTGGCAAGGGCAAACTGTGAGCCAGATCTCCTGGGCTTCTCGTCCTTCACCCTGGCTCTCCCTTCTCTTTTCCTAGGGCAAGAGCAGCTTCCAAATTGGACACCTGTCTTGTGATCTAGAATGGAACAGTTATGAAGTATTTCCTTAAATATCTGCAGGTGTGAAAAGAAACTATGGCAGGATCTCAGTGGCTAAGTCCTTAAAAAAACCCTAAGTCTTTTTAATTAATATAAGAATAAGCCTTAATATTATGCTCTAACACTTACATACACACAAATACTAGAAAGAAGCCCTTCTAGTCTGTGTTTTAGATATATTTTAGAAGTAATTATTACTGAGAAAAGGGGATGTCTGCTTCTTAGTGGTAGCTGGGAGAACAGAATATTAAACTCAAGCTTTCTTTTTTGCAGCTTGCCTCTGAAGATTTTGTAATTTAAAAAAACCCCACATTTAAAATATTTAGATTTATGTCTCTGGATGGAAAAATCTAGAGAGAGTACAATTATAAAGGGGAGTAGAAGAGCAAATTTTTATTGGTTTAGGGTTGTTAATGAAAAAGAGGATCAAAAGACTTTGTAATTTAAATAGAATTTTGGTTAAGACTGTTTGTGGAAGCTAAACTACTTTGATCAGCAAATATGGAAGAAGAGATAAAACTGAAAATGTTTGTCCTATTTCCTTTTTCAGTGGTAAAATCTTCCTTACAGTGTACTAGAAAGGCACTGATGGGCTCTGGTGTTCCAGTATTAAGAAGCAGTTCTACATTTAGTAATTTAGAAAATACAAGAAAAATTATTTTGCTGCACTGTAATATGACATATTTGATATAACTGCTTGAATATGCTGTAGTCCTAAAATACACTAGCAACATAGCAATTGAAGCAAGGGAAATTAAAAAAAACTGGAAACCTTAAAGAAAAATTTGTTTGGGTTTGGGATGCACTCCCACCATGAAATGTTGAGATTTCCCCAAGAGGCTGAAGTTCTGAATTTCAACCTATTTTGACTCTCCTATGACTGTGTTTCACCTTTTGATTTGCTCCCAAGCTACAGCCAGAATCGATGGGACCTGACCAGACATGGCCAGGCTGTGGCTTTGTACCGTAACTGTTTTAGTCGGATGAGCAACGTTTTTGTTTGTCAGTGGTAGGAGTAATGACCATGCCTGCAGACAAACATGCTTGTGAAGTCCTTATACAGAAATGGGAATGGGAGAAAGTGAACAAATTGGAAAGAAGCACCATGAATGTTCATGCTGAGTTGTAGCTGTAAAACCAGAAAGTAGTTTGACATGAAGGGAGTAAAGTGTACCTGTAAAAACATCAGTCTGTCTCTGGACGAACTTTTTCTTACCTAAATCACACTGGAAATCTGGCTCTTCTGTGACTCTGGCATTTCTCAGATTTGAAATATACTGTGGAAGGTAAGGCAGGAAAGTAATCTCAGACATTTATCTGGGAAAGAAGAAGAAACAGCTGCAGCAGCTTGTTACGGCTTTAGACTTAAGTAGTGGGTTGACCAAAGAAAGTGATCACTGGATCCAACAGAGGAGGAGTCTTCAGGTGGGACAAAGTCTTGACAAGGCAAAATGTAACTATGCCTACCTTTATATCTATTGGTTTGCTTTATAGCTAAAGCACTTTTTCTTTGGTAACAGTGTTAGTAGCCAGGGTGATCTCCCCAAACCTGCTTACAAATCTCTCTAACCACATTCTGCAGCAAGCTGGATTTGGAGTTGTCAGACGCAGTAGTGGGAATTCCACCACTTCTCTTCCAACTCCTTCCACTGGATTTCCTGCACTGAGACTGAATTCAGTGTGTGTACAATGGGAAAGTAAAAAAAATACATAGTTTTGTTTCATTAATTACATTAGAGCAAAGAAGAAGAAGAGCACAGCACTCATGATCGGCCAGTTTAGGGTGGCTGGGAAGTTGCAGGCAGTTAGGACACCTAGACTTAAGTCCTGTCTATCCTTGACCCATATTAACATTGCTGAGAGTCCCATCGTCTACTTAAAAATCCTTTTGGAGTGGACTGGGCAGGCAGACGTAGGGTACCTCCCTGGGGTATGGGAGACCTCTTCGCCAGACTTGTGTGCTGGGCCCAGGGCTGCTTGGAGATGCCTCCAAGACCCTCCAGGGAGCCGCAGGCTTCCTTCTTCTGGGCACCTGGAGGCTGAAAGATGGTCCATCGGGCAGGTGAAGCCCATAGCCATGGCCTTGTAAATACAGACAGAGCAGGTTTTTGTCAGAGTAACTCCTGATGGAAGAAGGGAAACCCCTACCGATGCTGGTCAGCGCCAGGAAAAGGTAAATGTTGAGGTAATTTCGGGTTCATTAAATAAATTCCCCTCCTTTAAAGCAGCCCGATGGCACCCTTTGCCATCCAGCCTTCTCCAGCTCGGCGGAGGCGGCTCCATGGGGCTGTGGGAGGCCAGCGGGG